>NC_053435.1:21979076-22086797 GCF_007990345.1 Gossypium hirsutum | reverse complement strand
AGCTCGATTAAGCTTATTTAGGCAATAATTCAACCTAGGTATATTTGGAAAAATACCCATAGGTGAAATTTGTGTATTTTGATGTTTATGATAAAATGAGTTTTAAATTATGTTAGACAACTTGTGCTACTCGTTAGTGAAAAACAGTAAAAGGCTAATCGGCAAAAATACCTAATAGTCACAAGTATATGTTAGAGAGAGAATTATGTTGCCATAAAGGGAAAAGTGATCAGCATGTTATAAAACATAAGAATAAGAATAAAGTTAATTCCCGAGCCTAGGGGCAAAAGTGTAATTTTTCCAATTCGTATTAAATCTGTTTTGATGAATGTATGTATTAAATAAATTAATTTGGCATTATAGATCAGAGAAACGAGATTCAAGTTGCGATCAAGGAAAATAAAAGATTGTGGACTAAATTGCAAAATCTTTATATTTTGGTACCAAGGTAATTCATGTGTAAATAATGTAGCATAATGTTATTTTTAAGTTATTGATATTAATTATGATACACTGATTTTAATCGTGAAATATTATGCTTTTTGGTTAATGTTGAGTAATATGCAAATTATGTTTACTACTTGATAAATATGAATGCTACCAAGTATCGGTTCCAATATTCCATGGAAGACGACAAATATGAGATCGAGGGAAAAGCCCGTTTGAACCTTAGGAATAGATTAGGATACAAGTGACATGTCACTAGGATGGTTGAGCATCCGAACTCGTTGAGTTGAGTCCGAGTTCGTGAGATGTAACTAGGCATCCGAACTCGTTGAGTTGAGTCCGAGTTCACTTATGGATGCGAATGCCCGAGCTCGTTGAGTTGAGTCCGAGTTCACTTAGGGGCGGGTTACATGATTTCTTAATTACATATGAGGCACTTATGTGCAAATTATCCGTGTATCCGAGTGTATTCCGATGTGTTCAACGGGTGAAATCTAGTGAAATGGAAAACATTAAGATGCAAGTGACGTTTTGGTAAGTGTTGTGAAATGGACACTTTGGACAGGTATGTTTTTAACCCTCGGGTTGAAAATAGATACAACAACGATAAGGTGTAAGATGATGAATGATGTTTAGAAATATGACATATGTTTTGGTGATACCATGCTAAAGTTGTTTGGTATATTTGTATTGTTATGTTACTTGTTATTACATATGAACTTACTAAGCATTTATGCTTACTCCCTCCTCTTTATTTACTGTAGTTTTGAACAAGCCAGCTCGGGAATCGGGACGGGTCGAAGGTCGATCACACTATCCAAAGGATTTCATCTGGGTAAATGGCTTGTAAAACTTAAGAATGGCATGTATAGCAATATACTTATTTTGTGTAAATAATTTTATGATATGGCCATGTTGGTTGAGAAAATGTTTGATATTGATAAGTCATGGTGATGGCTAATTTAGATCGTGTTTGATATTATGGAAGTTTAATAGGTTATCTAGTTCATAAAAATCATGGAAAGATGAAACTTGCCTTAAAACAGAATATTGCTGCAGCAATGACATGGATTTGAAAAATAACTAAAAATAGTATAAATGGAACTAAATAATGAGTAAGTTATTAAATTGAAGCTTAATGAGTCTATTTTCATTTGGATTGAACAAAACAGGCATATAAATTATATTTTATGAGATATTTAAACTTTTGTGAAACAAGGCCAGAGTGATTTCTGGATCCCCTGTTCTGACTTTAAAAATTCATAATAAATTTTAAAAAAATAATTAGAAGTTTTTATTTATATGTACAGATTCCTTACTGAGTCTAGTTTTAAGAAAGTAAACCTTGTAGTCATTGAAATTCTTTATAGAGAGATATCTGATTCGTAATACACATATGTCAGAGCAGTCAAACCCTAAAACAGGGGAGAAGTTAACTAATAAACTGTACTAATTTGCCCAACCAAAAATTCTAGAAAAAAATTAGTAAATAGATATATGAGTCTAGATTTAGGGAAAATTTACGGATCTTGATTTTGAGTTTCGTAACTCGAGATATGATTTTTCTTGTAACTGTGATGCGGGTAGTTAGAAAGCTGTGAATGTAGAAACAAATGATTTGAAGTTCTTAATTTGATAAATTATGTTCGGTAACCCTCAAGCTCGACTCCGGCGACGGTTTCGGGCGTGGGGGCGTTACACCCCCACTATGTGCTTCATTAATGATAGTACCTATCATACGTACCTTTTTCACACAACTTATAAATTTCTCCAAAGTCAGAATCATCAGCATATTATTCTTTATATAAACAAAACCAAGTAATTTAACATCCAAACAATTTAAAAGAGCATACCTTCACTATAAAGCATCCGCAACGATATTTTCCTTACCTTGCTTGTATTTAATGACATATGGGAAGGATTCTAGGAACTCAACCCATTTTGTGTGACGTTTGTTTAACTTGGTTTGTCCTCTCAAATGCTTCAAAGCCTCATGATCCGTATGTATAACGAACTCTTTAGGCCAAAGATAATGCTGCCATGTTTCTAATGCACATATCAACGCGTACATTTCCTTGTCATAGGTAAGATAGTTGAGCGTAGCTCCATTCAGTTTCTAGATGAAATAAGCCACTGGTCGCCTATCTTGCGTTAAAATTGCACCTATTCGTATACCAGACACATCACATTCCACCTCAAAAATTTTGTTAAAATATGAAAAATAGAAAAGTGGAGCATTAGTTAAACACTCTTTGATTCTAACAAAAGCAGATTCTTGTTCATCAAACCAAAGAAAAAAGGAATTCTTTTTGATAATTCCAGTCAAAAGGGCAGCAAGTGTGCTAAAGTTTGGCACAAATCTCCTATAAAAACTTGCAAGGCCATGAAAGCTTTTAACTTGGCTGATGTTGGTCGCTCATGGTCATTCTTGTATTGCCTTGATCTTGTCTTGATCTACCTCGAGACCACTTTCACTTACAACAAAACTAGAAAAACAACTTTGTTAGTACAAAAGTTACATTTCTTAAGGTTTGCATGTAAAACTTCCTTGCGTAAAACTTCCAAAATAAAACGTAGATGTTCAAGATGATCAGATAAATATTTACTATAAACTAAAATATTGTCAAAATAAACTACACAAAAACGACCAATAAAAGACCTCAAAACGTGGTTCATCAACCTCATGAAAGTACTTGGAGCATTGGTGAGGCCAAATGGCATCACTAGCCACTCATACAAACCGTATTTGGTTTTGAACGCAGTCTTCGACTCGTCCCCCTCCAGCATGCAAATTTGATGATAGCTGCTTTTCAAATCGATCTTAGAGAACAATTTTACACCACTAAGCTCGTCCAACATATCATCAAGTGTAGGGATTGGATGACGGTATTTGACGGTAATTTTGTTGATACCTCGACAATCTACGCATATTCTCCACGAACCATCCTTTTTAGGTACCAATAGAATAGGCACTAAACATGGACTTAAACTCTCCCGTATGTATCTTTTCTCTATTAAATTAGTGACTTGTCGTTGTAACTCAGTTTCTTCGGGATTGCTTCGGTAGCCTGGTTGATTTGGAATTGTAGCCCGAGAATGAAATCAATTTGGTGTTCAATACCTCAATAGAAGGCAGCCCACTCGAAACTTCTTCAGGTAAAATGTCTTCAAATTCCCGAAGCAATGAAACAATAGACAAAGATAAAGAGTTATCGAGTTCGTTAGGATCGAAAAAGCACTATTTGTACATAAGTACAAACACGGGCTGGCGCATCAACAAGGACTTTTGAATTTCTTTTTCCCTCACAAATACGCTCATTTTTCCAATCTCATTTTCTTTTTGACTTTCTTTTTCCTCTCGTATTTTTACCTCCTTTCTCTCACTTTTCCCTTTTTTTTTCATTTTTCTTGTCTTTCTCTTTTTCAATCTTTTTTCTTGTACTTTTTCTTTCAATTTCAATTGATTGTGATACACTTGTTTTGGAGTCAACGGGTTAAAGTAACATTTTTGCCTCGATGCTTGAATGTGTACCAATTTGTGTAACCATCATGGATCACGCGCCTATCAAACTGCCATAGACACCCCAAAAGGAGATGTCCTACGTGCATGGGAACTACATCACACACCACTTCATCTTGGTACTTCTCGATGGAAAATGCTACCACAGCTTGCTTTGTTACTTTAAGCTCACCTCCATCATTCAACCATTGCAGCTTGTATAGAGTTGGATGTTTGGCTATAGCCAAACCGAGCTTTTCCACCAGTATGTTGCTAGCTACATTAGTACAACTTCCACCGTCAATAATTAAACTACATACCTTGCCTTGGATGTGGCACTGGGTCTGGAAAATATTCTCACTTTGTTGATCAGTAAAGCTTCGCTTTACCACAAGGATTTCTCCTTCAACCGATAATTCTACTTCTTCTTCATCATCATCATCGGATGGTATTTTAGACTTATTTTCATTCTCCTCCTCCGGCTCAATTTCACCGTTGACCCTTACCACAATAACACATCGATTAGGACATTGGCTTGCTATGTGCCCTCGACCTTAACACTTGAAACATTTTATGTCTCTTGTGTGATTTGGCACTTGCTCATTTTTTTTTTGACTTGACTCACCAATGGACTGATTGGATTTAGTTGTTACAAGTTGCTCATTTGTTCAAACAAGGGGTTTGTTCACTCCTTGGCTCCATTTATTAGTAGAAGGATTGGCATAGGATCAACTAACTCCTTTTCGCTTGAGTTCTTTCTCAACTTTAATCGCCATATGGACCATGTCTATCACTTCAACATAGTGTTGTAATTCAACTACATTGGCGATGTCACGGTTTAAACTCGCAAGGAACTTCACCATTGTCGCTTCTCAATCCTCCTCGATATCAGCTCGGATCATTGCTATCTTCATCTCTTTATAATAATCTTCAAAGCTTCTATTGCCTTGAGTAAGGTTTTGGAGTCGTTGATAAAGATCCCGGTGGTAATATGAATGAATAAATTGTTTCTGCATGATTGATTTCATTTCACCCCAAGTAGAAATAGGTATTTCACCATTTCACCTCCGACTCGTTACAAGCTGGCCCTACCATACAATTACATAATCAGAAAACTAAATAGCTGCGAGCTTTACCTTTTTACTCTCCGAATAATTGTGGCATTCAAAAACAAGCTCAATCTTCTTTTCCCGCTCCAAATAAGCTTCAGGATCATTCTTACCTTGGAATGGTGGAATTGTCATTTTGATATTTTTAAGATTGTTATCTGGACGATCATGATCTCTAGGACCCCAATGTCATTGGCGGCCTCATTGTCGTACACTTCAAACAAATGAATTATCACTTTCTTGCTCACTCTCTTCATTTCGCCCTCGTCTTGAACCTTCCAGAGTTACCTCACGTTGTTCTCCTGTCTCAACTCGATATAACCGATCTTTGATTGGTTCGAGTCTTCGATCAAATAACCGCTCCATCTCTTACATAAGTGCTTGAAAGGTAAGATCTGGCATACCTCTTCCAACGTTTCTTACAGGACGGAACCTACCTTCCACATTTGGATTTCTTTCCGGACTTCGTGACATTTTTTTTAAGAACTCTCAACAAAGAACCTCACGATCCACTCAAAAAGAAATCACACACACTCTCGAATAGACTCACTACTCTCTTGCCTTTTTCCACTCACTTCCTCCTCTCTAAGTTCTTAAGGAACTATTTTAAACTTAAAAACCAGTTGTTGTGGGTCGCCTTGCAAGATTAATGTTCGGGTTTGGTAGGGAGTGTTGTAGGACTAAGGGTAGGCTTGAAAAAAAAATGAAAAGAATAGAGTGTGGCCGAATGGTAGGATATTAAATGGATGATTTTGAGCAGCGAGCAGAATTTTCGGAGAAACTCAGTAATAAAGAACTTGAAAAAAAAATTCATGAATTTTTTTCACTTGCAAAGATAAATATTCACTCCTTGAATTTTTAATGGAGACTAAAAAATTATTTTTTATTTTTATTTTTTTCAAAAGAAATACTATACCGTAATGCCAAAAATGTCGATTCTTTCTCCAATGCTAGCTCTGATATCAATTTGATACGAACTCATTTTGGTGATGATTCGAGTCGTTTAGTTTGCCCAATCGTGGATTTGAGTAAATCTGAACGGTTGGCAAAAGTGGCTTGACATTATGAAAAATAGGCTCAAACAGAATGGTTTCGAAATGATTATGGAATTAAAGAATTGGATTCACCTAAAGCTTAAGAGTGAACCAACAACATTAGATTGTTGACCCGAAACCTAGACTAGCACTTAGGTTGAAATCGGTGGAAATGATAAGGGATAGTTTGATAAAAACCTTGACCCGCTATCTATGCAAGATAGGAACCAGAGGTAAGGTTGAACGCCACACTTAGAAAAGTGATAAGTTCGGTTTAACAAGGAAAGGATAGACGCCACAAGCAAAACTTAATAAGTCAGATCAGTTCCAAAAGAACAAAGAGAATTGGATAACTCATAAAACTCAAGTTTAACATAAATTCAGCAAAAGGTTTGTTTCAATAGGCTGATTACACATATTTATGTACCAAAGAGGCCTAGCCGAATGGTCACATATGATCATCTTAATAAGCTAATAATGAGCTGAAATAAAGCTCAAAAACTCTTGAAATTCTAAACTAAGTAACTTCACCCTTCAATACACTCAATTCAGCTGAATCAATGGACTTGAATGCTTAGGGAAAACTTTTGAAGTCTCCTTGGTCAACCGAAAGGACACCAGCAACTTTAATGGAAAATTAGCTCATGAAGTGATCATTTAATCAACAATCGGTTATGGAAGATGGAAAAGGCTACTGCCAAATTTAAGGATGTGTAATGTTCCCTTTAATTGATGATAACAGCTCCTTTTAATGAAGAATAATACTCCCCCTTGTATGTAACCGAAATTCTCTTGAAAAGTCACATTAATCAATTTGTAACAGCCCTTCAATGTAACGGTTTCCAGTTGAAAAGACACATGCAATTAAACACATTAAAACAGACATATTAATCACATTTAAACACATAAAACAAATTAAACACTTAACTTAAATAAATGAACTTAAAACTTAAAAACACATGCATCATTAAATTATTCCAGCAACTAGATTATTTAAGAGAAGCATAACTTAAACAAAGTTTATTAACTCAATTATTTTAAACTAATGTGAGTTGAATACAATCTAGCAACTCATTTGTTAATCTAAGATGAGTTTATTAGAAATCAAATTCAACTTGCAATAAATTGCAAGTGACGTCTATTGGGCTAGTCCAAGCATGACTATTGGATTCGGCTTCTTACTCTTCCCAAGCTCAATCCACATAGCTTGCTAATGCATCTTGAAATTTCTTAGCTCGTGGCTAAGTTATAGGCCCTTGTGGCAGCTCAATGGATTCGGTAGTGACTTCCCGAGCTAAGGTCGCATCATGGTCGTTGTTTCAATTAAAGCTTATTTTCTTAATTATTTCCAAATATGATCTGATTTTTTAAAAATACATTTTTTGAATTAATTTATTCCAAATCACCTAATTTTAATTTCTTACCTAATTATTTAATTTCGAATCTTATTTTAATATTTTATTATACTTTTTAGACACTTTTAACCTAATTTTAGTATCCAATTTTAACTCTCGATTCACTAACTCGATTCTACCAACCCTGTTTTTGATATGCGACATGAAATGTTAAAAATTTGAAAAAATTGTGTATCTTATTTTGGTCACTGTTTATTTTGATAAGTGATATGAAAAATATACTGATTTTTATTATTGTATGATAATTATAAATTTTATTTCTCTTTTTTATTATTGTTAGTTTGTTTTTGCACACTTGAAGGATGTTTATGAAATTTATAAATTGAAAAAGAAATATAGGAGGGAATAATATAAAAGCCAAAAGGAATCCCAATCATTCATATAAGAAAATTTCTTCTGAATCTTTGGACACTATGTCCCACTAACTTTCTGAGCTTCTTCTTATTTTTTTAGCTATCCTTTGCATAATTTTTGTTCCTATCATCTCCATCAATGCCAGGATAGGCTTATCCCTAGCATCTAGAATAAACTATGGAAACAAAACAACCAGAACTATTAGATTAAGCAATCAAGTTAATTGATACAATCACATATGAAACACTTTGATACCTTATTAAAACACTCTGACGGGTTATATATTAAGTAACATATCAAATTTGGCTCTTGAGGATAAATGTGATTTTGACCACTGTCTAGGGTCTTTCCCTTCCAACCATTGGTGTTCAGGGACTGAAAAATTCTTCAATTCAGCCATTGCTTGATCAAAACCTCTAGCATAAATTGCTTTGGCAACTTTCCATAGTGTATCTTTCAAAACCTTTCTCTTGTAGTTGGCCCTGAAACTGGTATATAAGTGTCTGAGACATGTTTTGTGCTCTACATTAGGGAACAATTCAGCTATGGACTCCACCAAACCCTATACAAAATATATAAGTTAGTGATTGGGAAAACTTGCAAAACAAAATATACAAACACAGCTTGAAACTTACCTTTTGTCTATCAGACATAAATATCTAATGATGGCTATTCTGAATGTCCATATCAGCTGCCAAAAGTGCAAGGAACTAGAACCAAGAAGACTGATTCTCATTCTCTACTGCTGCATAAGCAATGGGATAGATGCAATCATTTGTTTCATTTATCCCAATTATAGACAGTAAATGCCCTTGTTGGGATTTTGAACAATTTATCCAGAGGAAGTATAAAGCTCAATGTAAAAATTGAGCAACAACGTAATAAATCCAGATAAAGAATGAAGGAAGATTGAGCTTCAAAAGGCTCGATATTTGCAGGATAAACAAATAGAATTTTACTTGGTGGAAGAAAGCAAAAATTGAGAGAATATTTTTCTTGAATGATTTCTATTGAAATTCATAGGTTAAAAAAGATGACATACTACCAATACATATACCAGTCATAAGCTGGTCAGCTTTGACAGGTTTCACTTCCTATTTTTAGGCTTCATTGCAACTTGCACAACTTGCATATTGCAACTTGTAAATCTTAACTTGCACAATTAGGTAAGCTGATCTATCAATCTTATCAGCACCCAATTACATTAAATACACTACCTAATTAGTTCTAATTTAACTAAGTTACAAAATATTACTTAAAGTAACAAAATGAAACTGAAATTGAACAGTAGCATCAACTTCAGTAGCTGCATGTACTTTATCCGGAAATACTATAGCAGCTTGGTCTTTATATTTCATCCACATGAATTGGACTGTATGTACTTTATCCGCATAACTTATGTGGCATTGTCTGCTTCTTGGCTGCTTTATGTGCTGCTTGCATGCCAACTTCAACACTCCTCATTAGCTTGCATGCTGCAAACTCCCATTTTGGCTCTTAAATCTTTAAATCTTAACACATTAAAGGGCTTTGTTAGGATATCAGCAAGTTGTTCTTCAGAACTACAATGAATCAACTTCACTTCTTGAGCTTGCTCTATCTCTCTAACAAAGTGAAATTTGATCTTTAAATGTTTCGTTCTCCCATGGAACACTGGATTTTTTGCAATTGCAACAGTAGATTGGTTGTCACAATTGATCTCTGTTGCTTCCCTTTGGTATTGATTAAATCTGCCATTATTTTTCTTAGCCAAATGGCTTGGTTGACAGCTCTGCAGCTGCCACATACTCTGCTTCAACAGTTGATTGAGCAACAACAGTTTGCTTCTTTGAACTCCAGTAAAAAAAGGCTGAACCAAGGGTGAATAGATACCCTGAGGTACTCTTCATATCATCTATCGATCCAGCCCAATCACTATCAGAATAGCCAATTAATTTCATGTTTTTAACTTTGCTAAACAGTATTCCATAGCTCTTAGTGCCTTTGATGCACCTGAGCACTCTTTTGGCAGCTTGGAAGTGCTTTTCATTGTAGCAATGCATGAATCTTGAAAGCAAACTTACAGCAAACATAATGTCTGGTCTAGTGGTAGTTAAATAGAGCAAAACATCCAACTAGACTTCTATAGGTTGATTCACTAACCTTCTCAAAATCGCCTTGGCTTGATAGTTTCTCTCCAATGGAAACTAGTGTACTTGTTGCTTTGCAATTCAGCATGGAGAATTTGTTTAAAATTTTTAAGGCAAAAGCCTTCTAACTTAGGAAGATCCCTTTCAGATTTTGGGATACTTCCATGCCAAAGAAGTAAGACATTTGTCTCAAATCAGACATCACAAACACTTGTTGCATTTTGCACTTGAAGTCTGTCAGCATGGCTTGGTCTCCTCATGTTATTAACAGATCATCAACATGAAGAGACACTATCAGTTGAGTTTCACTACCTTGGTTTTTCATATACAAAGTAGGTTTAGTGATGCTTCTTTCAAATCCAAGGCTAGCTAGATAGCCGTCGATCCTGCTATACCAGGCTCTTGGAGCTTGCTTCAAGCCATACAAGTCTTTCTTCAATTTGTACACCTTGTCTTATTCACCAGCCACATTGAATCCTTCAGGTTGTTCAACATAAATCTCCTCTTCAAGAAATCTATTGAGGAAGGTTGACTTTACATCGAGCTGATGGATTTTCCATTGTATTTGTGCTGCTAAGGCAACTAGCAGCCTTATGGTATCAAGTCTAGCCACTGGTGCAAAGGTTTCAAAATAGTCAATGCCATACTTTTGGCTAAACCCTTTTACAACTAGCCTTGCTTTTAGTTTGTTCAAGCTTCCATCAGCGTTGCGCTTGGCTCTAAACACCCACTTTTCTGTTGAGTGGTCTTTCAACTAGCTGCCAGGTTTGGTTCTTCTCAATCATATTGATTTCATCAGCCATTGCCTGTTTCCAGCCTTGATGAGCTTCAACTTTTCAAAGTAGCTTGGTTCAATAGCAGCCACATGAGCTCTTTTATAAATCTCATCCAATGGTCTAGCTCTAACTGGTTCATCATCAATGTCCATTTCAGGACCATTTTGATCAGCTTCAGTCTGATCTGTCACCAAATCTTGAGCAGCAGTTTCTGGTTCATTTTTATCCCAGTTCCAGCTTGATTTCTCATTGAATACAACATCTCTACTCACAGAGACCTTGTTTTTTGAAGGATCAAGTATCCTATAACCTTTTTTGATACTGCTGTAGCCCATCAAAATACCAGGTTGAGCTTTCTAATGCAAGCTTGTCTCTTTTTGTTGCTGGAACATGAGCATAACATACACATCTAAAGACTCTTACATGAGCTAGTGATGGTTTGAACCTGGCCTAGGCCTCGAATGGAGTTTTTTGAGCCAAAGTCTTGGTTGGGAGCCTATTTTAGAGGTAAACAGCAGTGTTAACTGCTTCTGCCCAAAATGTCTTAGGCAAATTTCTTTCAAACATTAGGCATCTGGCCATATCCATCAAGCTTCTGTTTTTTCTTTCACTTACACTATTTTGTTAAGGTGTATAAGTGTTGGTGAGTTGGTGTTTGATGCCTGCTTCATCACAAAACGTATGTAACCTAGATGAAGTATACTCAGTCCTATTATCAGACCTTATTGCCTTTAACATGCAACCTGTTTTAGTCTCAGCTGCAGCTTTAAACTTCTAAAATACTGAGGCCACTTCTGATTTCTATTTCAAAAAATAAATCCAGCAATATCTCAAGTAATCATCAATGAATAAGATGAAATACCTGTTTCCATTCAGAGATTGAGTCTTCATTGGACCACACACATCAGTGTGTACAAGTTACAGTCTTTCAGAAGCTTTCCAAGCTTTGTTTGTAGGAAATGGTAGTCTTGCTTACTTTCCTAGCTGACACACTTCACAAACTTCTTCCTTTTCAACTGAGTTAGTGAAGTTTTAAACCAAATCTTCTTTGGTTTGTTGATTCATTAAGTTGTAATTGACATGGCCAAGTGTTTTGTGCCACAGCTTGGATTCATCTTGAACAGCTATGTAGGCACTATCTGAGCTCTTATTCCAGTCCACAACAAAGCTTTTGTCAGCCATGGTCACTGTCATGAGTTTGGATCCATTTGGGTCACTGATTAGGCACTCCTTACCTTTGAACACCACATAGTAGCCCTTTTCTAGCAACTGAGCTATACTGAGCAGGTTTCTATCAATATCAGGCACAAACAAGACATTTGTAACAAGTTTGGTACCTGTAGGAGTGTCTATCAGCACATATCCTTTGCCTTTAGCTTTGATGAAGTGTCCATTTCCAACTTTCACCCTTGTTTTGAAGCTTTTGTCAATTGACTTAAAGATAGCAGCATCTGGAGTCATGTAGTTAGTACATCCACTATCAATCAACCATCCTTTTATGGCTTTTCTTTTGGCAGCTGAGCAAGAAACTGCAAAGACTTACTCTTCTTTGTCACTGCCTTCTTCTACTACTCGAGCTTCAGCTCTTGGTTGTTGAGGTTGATTTGGCCTCTGTTTGCCTTTATTTTTGCGAACTTTGTCTGCGTGATCCATCTTTTTGTAGATTTTGCACTGCACATCAAGCCTAAACCAACATAGTTCACCTATATGACTTAGCATTTTACAGTATGGGCAAGGTGGATATTTTCTTGCACCATCTGTCTTTGGCTTGTCTGACCAGGTTTTCTTCCCCTTGTATCTAGAGGAGTTTGAGGCTGGTCTGGTTTTGGCTTGGAAGGCACCTTCTTGACGCTCCTCCAGTCTATTTGCTCTCCTTTGCTCTTGAGCATAAAGAGCATTGATCAGCTCTGTCAAGGATATGCTGGTCAGGTCCCTCGAGGCTTCAAGAGATGAGATCTTTGCCTCATACCTTTCAGGTATGGTTGAGATCACCTTCTCCACAATTCTTGCTTCACTAAATTGTTCTCCAAGTAGTCTTATGTTGTTTACTACAGCCATTATTCTGTCTGAGTATTGCTTCACTATTTCTTCCTCCTCCATCTTCAAGTTTTCAAAGTCCCTTCTTAAGTTTAGTAACTGTTGCTGCCTTATTCTTTCAGTCCCTTGGAACTCCTCCTTTAACTTATCCCAGGCCTGCTTTGGTGACTCACAAGCCATGATTCTTGTGAAAATCACATTAGACACACTGTTTTGGATACAAGACATGGCTTTGTGCCTTTTGATTCTTTCATCTGAATGTTGTCTGATCTGAGCCACTGTTGGATTGGCTCTAAGAGGTGCTAGTTCAACATCTAAGTTAACAACCTCTCATAGGTCAAATTCCTGTAGGTAGGTCTTCATTTTTACTACCTAAATGTGGTAGCCCTCTCCATTGAAGACTGATGGTGCAGTTGGTGAAAAACCTCAGGAAGACATGGTTTTAAGGATTGAAATATGACAGGTCCACTAAGAATAGGTCTCTAGATACCAATTGTTGGGATTTTGAACAATTTATCCGGAAGAAGTATGAAGCTCAGTGTAAAACTTGAGCAACAACGTAATAAATCCAAATAAAGAATGAAGGAAGATTGAGCTCAAAAGGCTCGATATTTGCAAGATAAACAAATAGAATTTTACTTGGTGAAAGAAAGCAAAAATTGAGAAAGTATTTTTCTTGAATGATTTCTATTGAAATTCATTGATTAAAAAAGATGGCATACTGCCAATACATATACCAGTCATAAGCTAGTCAGCTTTGATAGGTTTCACTTACTATTTTTAGGCTTTATTGCAACTTGCACAACTTGCACATTGTAACTTGCAAATCATAACTTGCACAATTAGGTAAGCTGATCTATTAATTTTATCGACACCCAATTACATGAATACACTACCTACTTAGTTCTAATTTAACTAAGTTACAAAATATTACTTAAAGTAACAAAATGAAACTAAAATTGAACAGTAGCATCAACTTCAGTAGTTGCATGTACTTCATCTGGAAATACTACAACAGCTTGATCTTTATATTTCATCCACATAACTTGGATTGTATGTACTTTATCCGCATAACTTATGTAGCATTGTCTGCTCCTTGGCTGCTTCATGTGCTGCATGCATGCCAACTTCAACAGTCCTCCATAATATCCTTTCAAGAAACAACCATCAAGGCTGATATTTGGCCTACACCTTGCATTAAACCCTTCCTTACATGGACCGAGACAAATATACATTCTTTGGGATAACCTCTCATTCAACTTACAAATGGTAGTGGTCCTAGGATTGTTGGCTCTAAGTTCACCAAGGTAGTCATATACAAACCCATATTGTCTATTATGATTACCCAGAACCATTTCAAGTTCCCTATTCTTTGCCCTAGCACATTTGGTATGGGTGACATGAATGAGGAAATCTCCCGTAACATCCCATTGTAAACTACAAATAGAGTATGTAGGGGAAACTTCTCTGGATAATGCATTGGTAAGCTTTTTGCAGTAATATTCCTATTCTTATTGTCTTTCAAACAAGAAGTTGATTATTCAAAGTCTTGATCTGCCATGTATGATCTGATGGGTAGTATTCATCTTAAAACCCCACAAGACCCAACTACAACCTTGTCTACAAACAGCCTTCACCCTTTGCCTATCATTCCTCTCAAGCTTTAAGTCATACCGGTTCAACTTATCATATTTCTTAATTGCTTCCTTTAGAATCTCCCTATTGACAAAGATCATCCCAACCTGCAACTCAAGATTCCTCGTATCTGTGCTTTTGTTGAATTCAAGGAACCTATTGCCCTCTGAGTCAGAAGGATGCACATTGTGCAATGACTCAGAGTTCCCACTTTCAGGGTCACTCTCAACCATCACACCATTAAACCCAAGACCTATTAGGTCTAATTCACTCCCTCAACAACATTTGCATTAAAAACACCCTCATTAGCATGACCTTTGTCATTGTCACTATCACAGAAGTCAGACTCAAAATCTATTTCAGAAGCATTGTAAGTTGAATCTTCAAAATCAGACTCTGATAGCAATGGTGCCCTATATTCCCTACTTTCATTTCCTACTATCTCTGGTTGGGTACCAAATGTTTCATTAATTCTCTTCAACATAAACACGCATGTAATGATTCCTAGGAAGTAATGCAACCATATTCATTGCGTCATCATCAGTTTTCAAAGGCCTAACACTTTAATATACCCCTTGAATCTTGCCAAAAAAGATCTACCTCATCATATTTCAGTCCTATTTCACTAACCATGTCATTTATTTCAAGCATAGACATCCCTTCCATATGACAGTTATCAAAGTATACTACATTTTTCCCACTGTATTTCAGAGTTGGTGACTAAAATAGGTAGCCACCATGATCCACCATGATGCGTTACAATGGTGAAGTACTTCGACTTTGACTCTGTTAAAAGAATATTACCAATGTCAGCTCATAATTACACATTATAATAAGCAAAATCTCGTATTAGTAGAAAAATCTGAAAGGAACTTGCACTTAAAAAGAACCTAAAATTTCTCAATTTATTCGCACACCCTGACTATTAAAATACCAACAAAAGGCCTTGAGTTAATATTATATATTATATACTAACTGGTAATGAATAAATAGCAGGATTTTTAGGATTCAAAGATTAGGGGTTAGCGTTCGATCGAATCATGTGAAAATTTCAAGTTAATCGAGTTTATGAGTCCTATTTTATCATCTTTAACTTAATTTGAATTTTTTTTCAAATTGAATCAAGTGAAATTGTTCGAGTTAAATTAAAAAAAGATTAAACATATCAAATAAAAATATTGTTACAGTGTAACTAATTCCATGTTAGAACACATAAAATTCAAATCATATATATTTGAAAAAAAATCAAAGCAAAATAATAATAAAAATAACATACTTGATAAATTTGAATCATTAATTAGGTCCCAAAATTATTATTTTAGAAAATCTTTAAAAGCTTTAACTTTTTTATATATTTTTCAGATTTTTTTAAACTTTTTTAAAAATATAAATTTTGAAATTTATATAAATATTTTGAATTTTAAAAAATTATTTTGAATTATTTTATTGAGAGAGTGACCAATTTACTTATTTTCAAAGTTAAAAGGAATCAAAAAGATATTTACATAAATCTGTTATTTGAATTATTCGAGTTATTCGAATGATAAAATTCAAGTTGACTCAAACTCAAAACTTAACTTGAGTTATTCGAGTTAACTCGAATAATTCAATTCGATTAACTCGCAATCTGAAAAAAAATTATTTTTTTTCGAATCGAATTAAATTTTTTTGACCCTATAAAAAAACCATAAAACCAAAAGAATAAAAAACTATAAAGCTGTACATAGTAGTTTGCTTTGGGGGGTAACTTATAAATTCAGTAATTAATTGGTTCAACTCAATGAAGTAGTAGATAGCTTCGGCCATCCTATGACAACAATATACCTGATCTCAAGGCAGACCATTACCCTTGGGTTTATACTTTATGGGGACCAACTTCCCATCCAATTTAATGGCCATTTTCAGTTTATGTTTCAAAACTTTCCAACGTGATTGTAATAAAGATATTTCATCCACACTATCCCCAAACATGAAACAACTTGCATACCTCAAAAATGGAAACCCAAATAATACAAACATTCAAACTAAATTTCATCAATTTCAACTCTACAAATTTTAAACCCTAAATCCAACCATATCTAAATTATTTTCAACGTGTCAACTAAAATTTTACAAAACCCATACCAGTTTAATGCTAAAACTTAGAAATTTCACACTTACCATATATAACCAATGCTTCCTCTTCAAACGTAGCTTTCTCCCATCTATGAACAACTTTATTCCACTCAATTAATTAACGATTTCTAAGACTGATCTCTCTTCATTTTATCTCAAATAATAAATTTCATTCAAAAAATTTCGCTATTAACGAACAATTCCAATGGTTTAGGGCTCTAAAACACCCAAATTTCCCTTAAAAAGTTATCTCGATGTTTTTACCCACTTCTTTTTTGTTTTTTTCTTTTTAATGTTTTCTTTTTCTTTAGTTGAAACACCGTCATTCGGCCATTGTAAACTTTTTCTTTTCTTATGTGTAAACTTTTATTTCAATGTTTATTTTTAATATATGACATTGTAGGTAGCTTTCTGTTTGGTTTTTAACAAAATAGTGATAAAAACAGAAATACTTACTAACTGTAATGTTATATTTTTTACCAAAAAAAAAACTGATGAAAATATAAATGAAGTAATTTTAAAGTGATCATATCCAAATTTTTATTTACATAATATAAATGTAAAAAAATTACAATTTGATAACTAATATTTGTGAAACGATTAATATTTTATTTTAACATTTCAATATTTTCATATTTTTGTTTGAATTTCTTCATTGATTGATATGATTTCTAATAATTAATTAAATTTTTTTAAAAGAAATGGATATTATATATAAATAAAGAATTTTTATAGTTTTGATAATTTTATTTATTTATTAAAATTTTCAAATTTAAAAGAAATAATTACAATAAAGTAAAGTTTAAAATAAAACCTCGATTTCGTAGAATAAAATAGCAGAACTTTATTTCTTAATTTTATAAAAAGGTGAATGCTTATTTAAGTGCTAACCCAACATATTTTAAAATAAATAAATAAATAAAAGCAATCAAAAGATTTTTCTAGGGAAATTAAAAAATATTGACAGTTCGATCAGTATAAAAGCCATTTTGACAATCAACCACTAATTATGGAGATCAAATACTAATACACGTAAAATTTAATGGCTAAATTATGGATTTTTAAAAGTTAAGTAATTAAACTAAAATTTCTTGATTAACTTATCTAGTTTAGAATAACCTTCTTTTTTTTCTTTTTCTTTTTTTTTTTTTTTGTGAATGAACAAACTAACTATATTAAACTAGCTTAATCGAAATTTGCTATTCTATCAATCTCAAGAACTAGTAATAACTCTTCAGGAGTGTCTTCAAAGACTTGTATATCAATACTCCTTACTGTAGCCATCTTTTCAATACGATCCACGGCTTGGTTTTATCTTCCAATATTGTATAGCTTGTAGACTAGCATGGATTCTTCGTAACAAAGTTGAGGATGAATCTATCAACTGAACATTTTGAATAGCTTTGACTCCTTGTAGATTATCTGTGTGGATTACAACTTTTTGTTATCCTCTTCCATGAACGAGGGTCAAACCATCTAGAATACTCAGAGTTTAGCATCGAAAACTGAACAAAGCCCCAAATAGCGATTGAATCCAAAAATTCATTCCCCTTCTTGCTTAAACGTCACCCCTAACAACCACAATTCCCGCATCCATCTTAACGACCCCGTTAGTGTACAAATGAATCTAATTATCTGTCATAGAAGAATCATAAGCAGCATCAATATCTTCAAATGAATCACTCTATGAGCTAAAAAAAAATATTGTTTTGCCCAACAAATAGAAGACTTAATAGTTTTAGTGACGTTCCAAATGATTCCTTGGAAAATGAAAAGGTTCCTATTATTCCACATGTGCCAAGTAATTAAACCAAAAAGGCTTGACCCAAGGCTTGACCAAAGGCTTCCCATATTAGGCAACTATAAAGAAGAACATAGGTTCATCTCCATCCACTCAAACAAATCTCCCGAAAAGAATCTGCTTTGAAGCTTAGCAGGTACAACGCATTACAGAACTTCTCTAGCACCTGGACAATCCCTAAGGACGTGAATTAAATCCTCGTCACCATGCCCACAAACCAAACACAAACCAATTTGGCCAATACCTCGTCTTACCTGTTCCATATCCGTTAGAAGGCGTTGCTTAAAGACTAAACATAAGAATAATCAAACGCATTAAGGCCCCAGAAACTTCTAAGCAACCTTCCACCATCCATCCTTAAAGTGCCAAAAACTCTCTCGAAGTGACCTATACACGCTTTTCACTGAAAATGACCCAGTAAAGGTGTCAATCCAGTGATTTCTATCTTTCCCTTCTAAAGGATACGAAGGAGGGATGCTAACAATTCTTTTAATAATATCCTCCAACAACTAAATCCTAAACAAGTCCAAATTCCAAGCCCCATCACTAGAAACCATGTCACACAGCAAGCAGTCTAACACAAGATTGTTATAGGAAGGTACATAATTAATCATAGGACCTACATTAGAAATCCAAGGATCTTTCCTACATCTGATGGAATTCCCAATCCTTACAAACCAACATAAATTTTCTCGCAAAAGAGGTTATACCTTAGCAAGGGCTCTCCAAACAGCTGAGCAATTTCCTTGCACTATACTATCAAGCACATTTTCCTTCATCTTGTACTTTTCTTGAAGAACTCGAACCCATAAGGTGTCATCTTTTGTAACAAGATTAAATCCCAGCTTTAATAAGAAAATGGATTTTTTATCCTCTAAATGTCAAAATCTGAGTCCACCACAAGAACGGGGTTGGCAAATAGAATCCTAATCAACGAAGGACATCTTCATCGTCCCGTTAGAAGAGCCCCATATGAACTGTCTTACCAAACATTCAATTTCGTCGCAGACCCCTTTAAAATTCGCATAGATAGTATAAAGTAATTAGGGATAGAAAGAAGGACCTTTTGAGCTAGGGTGACTCTACCTGCCATTGAAGCTGTTTAGCATCCCAATTATTCAATTTTCTTCGTACCTTCTCCACTACAAACCTCACAGTAGAACAAATAGCTCTGTCATGAAATAACGGCATGCCTAAGTAAGTGCCAAGATTGTGTACCTTTTGAAAACCAATCAAGTTACTCAATTTATCACTAAGTTCATCTTCCACTCCTTTAGAGAAAAACATAATAGTTTCCTAAGCATTAACCTGATGGCCTGAGATAACAAAAAAATCATTAAGAATTTCCTTGAGAACTATAGCATGCTTCAAGTCTGCCTTAGAGAAGATAACAAAGTCATCAGCAAAGAACAAATGAGATAAATCAGGTCCTGATCGAGATAATCTAATAGGATTCCATTTTCCACTAGGAATTGTCGACTGAATGCCATGTACTAACCATTTCGTACAAAGCACAAACAAATATGGGGATAATATGCAGCCTTGTTGAACACCTCTTAGAGGCTAAAACTTTGGACTTGGAACCCTATTCCACAAAATCTGCATGGTAGAATTCGAAATAGCTGACATGATCACTCTCCTAAGAAAATTTAGAATGCCAGCTACTTGAAGGGAAACATCAATGAAGTCCCAACATAATCTGTCATAGGCCTTTTCAAGGTCATTTTTAACAACCATCTATCTTTTGTTCTTAGCCTTCATAGAGCGTATGACCTATTGGACTATAAGGATATTGTCTAAAATGTTTCTTCCCGTAATAAAACCAGCCTGTTCATGAGATGATTTTAGGGAAGACCACCCTAAATCTATTGGCTATTACCCTTTTTTACCAACTTCTATAAAACGAAGCAAAGGCTAATAGGTCGAAACTGAGAGAACTCCTCAAGACTAGCGACTTTAAGGATGAGAACCAAAAGAGCATTGTTAGGTCCTTGATTAATAGACCCACTATTAAAAATTCATTTAACCCAATCATAGATAGCCTCCACAATATTGTCCTAATGATTTTGAAAAAAGCAAGCATGGAAACCATCACTATTTGAGGCCTTTAGATGAGCCATATCAAACAGAGCATTTTTAATTTCCTCATTAGATATTGCGCTCCCCAAAAAGTCCTTATCACATTGATCAATTTGATGAAAAGAATTAGGCAGTAAAATTCCCCCAGGATTCGGTTGCTCCTCATATAGTTTTTGGATGAAATTGATTGCCTCTTGCTGAATATCCTCTAGATCATAAATCCAATCCCCTACCTAATTTTGCAAGGTGGAGACGCGATTGGCCTTCCTCCATTGATTGTTCTTCAATGAAAGAATCTAGTATTCTGATCCCCTAAATTAAGTTAGTCGCACCAAGATTTCTATTTCCATAACAATTCTTCATGGAGAAAAAATAGATTCTAGACTCTCCCTAATCTCCATCTCCTTATGAACCAGATAATCCGAACTCGAATGTTCCAAAGCCCTCTGTATTACAAATAAAGAATGAATCAACTTCTTTTTGCAAGTTTCAATATGACCATAGACAGAGTTGTTTCAGACCTTGGGTTAGCAGTTAAATTGGAAAGGGACTCAAACATATCAACATTATACTTCCAAGTCTCTTTGATGAAAACTGGAAAAGGTTGGATGTTCGATCCATCCCGCCAAAAACTAAAATGGCCTCCTTTAGGGAAGGATAGAGTCAGATTAAAATTAAGAAAAGGTCGGTGATTCGACTTGAGCCTTGTCAGGTGAGTAACCATACAATTCGAAAATGCTTACGCCCAAGCTTCATTACCCAGAGCATGATCAATTCTTTCAAAAGTCCCCTATATGCCAAGTAAATAAAGGACCCTTGAACCCCAAATCATGTAACCCATTAGAATCTACAAATTCTCCAAAATAAGGATTCCTTATCCCACTAGAACTTCCTCCTTTTTTTTCCTCAAAGGAAAATATGACATTAAAGTCAACAATTGCCAACCACAGAACCGAAGCAGAAGGGATAGTGGCCATCAGTTTCTCCCAAAGTATTCTCCATTTCTTCCTATTAGGACTACCATAAACAAAGGCAATAAAAACGTATGGAGAGGAAATGCTATTGCGAACTCGAACCAAAATGAATTGAGGATGATTGCGAATAACCTCTAAATTAACTGTGTTTTTCCAACCAATCCATATGCCACCTTAAAACCCCACTGCTTTAACTCAGTGAGAGTAATGAAACCCCAGCTTGGCAATAACTCCATCAACTTTCCTTCCATTAAACCTTGGCTTCAACAAACTAACAATATCTGGTTTAAATTCCAGATAATACTCCTTATAAATATGGAAGAATTTTATGCTTGCACACCCCTGATAATTCCAAGAAAAAAAAAGAGAGATTCATATCCATTAAACAATAAATCAACTCACAAAAGAAATAAACTTACAAAAAAGATGCCAACTCAATCGTGGGTTACTTTCTTGATTCCTTAGGGCAATCAATCGAAGCACCCTGCAAAAACTGGGATTTTATAAGCTCAGCCATACTACTCATCGACTCGAATAGAGGAACCTGGGTATTAGAAATTTTAAAATATTTCTTGTCATGAATAGTCTTGTTATGATTCTTCCCTTTTCGTCCCCTACTAAACTTTCTTCCCGTAAATCGTGCACCAGTACCCACAATTCCTTCATCCACCTTATAATTTTGCCCATCACCCATATCACCTAAAAAATTCGGTTGCACATTCTCCTTGAAAGCAACAGCCGAGTGCTTATTGGAGTCCAGGATGCTTTTCTCCGTAGACAATGGCACCTCTTGATTCCCTTCAAAATTTGGATTAGAATGGGAAGAAAGAGTGGAACTATTCTTGGCGTAAGGAATAGTGTTCACCGATTTATCAACAATATTCTCCCCGGGCTTAGTAACATCACAATGAACTACGATATTATCCTCCAAAGTGTTAAGCAGCTGGTCTTCTTTAGCTTGGCCCGACCTTGCTAGAATTTCAAGACCACCCAACCGAATAGGGATTTTGCCCGAATCAGGTCTATTCACTAAATTGATACAACAGATTTCATTAACTTGCAAAGAGGAGCTTCTTTAGCCTATTGAAATCGATCCATTCCCAGCCGAAGTATGACCTTGCCCAACCTTCTCCTTTCCTTTGGGCTCTTTTGCCCCATTATTCATTTTGTGGCCTATAGAGTTCCTATGGCCCGAAGAAGTGGCCTGCCCAGAAACTTTGACAAAAGGGGTTGAAGCTCTATTAACGCCATCAGAATTCGTTGAAGAGGAGCCCCTAGTTTGGTTAGGGCTTTTGACCAAATCACCTCCACGATTCTCCCCCTGAAGCTTCTCCATCTCATCTAGGGAATCCAGTACATTAAACCTTGATTTGCTAGCCAAACTTTCATGATTTCCGGCACCGATCTTTCTGGTGTCCCTAGAATTTTGCCTACTCCGTCTTTCTACAAGCATCCACGAACCATAGGTACTGTTCTCGTTTTTTAATCCCTCTCTCGCCGGAACTGTACTCACCGTTTGCTCTCCCTCAGCATTCAGTTTTCCATCGAAAACATCGCCTGAGTTATTCACCTTCGATAAGCAGAAATCCTTTATATGACCATAGCAGCCACATGAAAAACATATAGTAAGTTAGTATTCGTACTCGATTAGTTGGAGTATCCCATTTATCAGAATTTGTGAAACTAGCAGTTTATCCAAACTAATGTAGACCGACATCCGTGCGAATCTACCCCTTACTCTGTTATCGATGTTAAAATCTAACTTGACAACCTTTCTAACCAAGCCTCCAATCTCCCATAAAATCTTCTTTTTATACATGTAGCCCAGTAGTTCTAGGAATCTAATCCAGGATATAACCACACTAGGAAAAGGTTGTGCTAGGTCAAACTTAATGGACCATGGCTAAACTATCAAATATTGACCAAAAAATGATCCAAAGGCCTTAGGAGAGGACTTGTTCATAATCTTCCGAATTTTGAAATTTGGCCAAAAAATAGCCGTTCACAATATCCATCAGGTTAAAGGGTTGACTAGCTTCCATAGTGCATAGATTTTGTTTTGGAGCATAGCATACCCAATACTCCTGCCTAATAGTTTGATCACAATAGTGTGGGTCATATCCTTGATTAGCAACTAATTGATTCTCTCCAAGAACTTGATTAATGGAATACTGTTGACAAAGGATCTCATGACGTCTCCTTCCACAAAGGCAAAGTCATCATCTTCATCGATGTTTGACCCACAAATCTTCCTTCTGAATCTCGAGAGCTTTTCCCTAACAGCCTCTTCTTCCATGATAGCAATGGATCCGGATCCAATTCCACCTCCATCACCACATCTGAATCCGCTTTCTCATTCTGACAAGTCGTACCCTTATTGTCTTCGTTAGAAGAACCACTAGAATCTCCATGAGTTTGAGTTAGATAACTACTTTTAAGTAATGATTTCTAATAATCTTTATAATTTGATTTGTTCATCCAACTCTAGTTTTGTAAAACAAAGATACGGAAGGCTTATTTCACAAATTCTTTTGCCAAATTTGATATTATCTCTACATATTTTAATATAATAATAAGATAGTTATTATAATGAATTTTTAAAGAAGTTGTTAGCAATTAAATCGTGCAAGAGTCGTGTTACAATGAAATGAAATTCATATATCGCAAACCGTGTATGTAGTCCTTAAGACTACAAAGCGCAACTTTGATTATGAGGAATACGACACAAGTACCTAACATTGAACTTACCCACCAAATAGGGAATTCATAGACGTAATATACCCAAGGCCCATATTATATTTAATTTTTATATCATTAGTAAGATGAAAAAAATATCAGCTGGATCCTTCATAATAAATGATCATATCCCAACGACATTTACGCACCATAACAAAGTGGAACATAAAAGAGTGACGGGGTTCATCCAGCTCCTTCATACAAAAACCACTGCATAGAGTCTTTTAGCAAAGGCCCAACTGAACCCCCAACTACACCCCATTTCTTCCTACATAGAAACCCAAAAACCAATACCAAAACTGCTATTCACCAACACCACTTGTGCAAACTTCAATCAGAAAAAACCAGCGGATATATAGTTCCAAAACCACTCACCAGTACAAGCGATACAACAAAATTTAGCATTTGGTGAAAAGAAATGCTTCCCTATCAAAGTCCGAGAAGCTTTATTTTCCTATCATCATGACGATGTTGACGTGCCATTATTGGTCTGTTTAGCCACATAAATTTGCTTCATCTTTGAAGTGGGAAAGTTCTTGTCTCCACCCATCGATTGGTTCCTCCCTTGGAAACTCATTCTACGATGGGTCAATTCACCTGACCCATTCTTTTGCGAGATTGCATTCCCTCTCGGATGATTATACCAGGAAGAATTCCCGTAATGCTGAGAAGATATATTCTTTTGCTGGGATGAAGACTGAACAGACTTCAACGCAGAATTTGTGCTATGCCCACTACTTTTAATACCATCATTATTTAGGACATCATTCTTGGCAGCATCAGCAACTTTCATGATGGACGGGCTCTTAGCATCTTGTGGTGCTGAAGCAGCAGGAATGGAGGAGCTAGATGGTTCCACCAACCCTAGTTCATCAGGCAACTGGGTTATGGTTGCATCTGTTGCCACAGGAAATTTCCTAGAGCAGTCAGAGGATGTTGATGTTCGGGACTCTGGGAACCTATTGTTAGTCAATGACTGGTCCAAAGGAGGCCCCTGGCTGAACTGAGAATGTAGTACACCTTCTGCCTGTTGCTGCAATGGGATTGATGGTGTAGCAGACTGCATAGGTGAAGCAGGAACAGGAGACCAACGAGCTTGGACAGACACATCTGGGGTGGACTGAAGGAAGAGTTCCAAGATAAGCATTAGTTAGATCAGAGTAAAAACCGAGGAAATCAAAAAAGGGAGTAGCAAAGACGGCATGGGGGTGGTAGTGAAACTGTCAAATAATCCAATAATGATAATTCTAATCATCCAGCAATAAACCTCACTAAAAACCAGTTTAAAAGCATTGATGACTACAGCTAGAACATCCATATAGGTACTCACTTTCAAGTAAACAATTTAATATTCTATAAACAAGTAAATTTGGAAGACTTTTACCTGGAAAGGAGAAACATCAAACATAGCGAGTGGAGATGCTATGGGCAGAAGAGGTGACCCAGGGCCAGGGGGAAGATGCTGCATTTGAGCAGGTATGTTGCTAGAATTACCCTGCGAAGCAGCCATATTCAAATTTTTCACATCACCTTCACCGACTGCAGAGGAAGCAGGGTTGTGCTTCCAATCAGGTTGTTTTCCAGATGGGATGTAGGTTGTACCCATGAAACTTAGTCCAAACTGTCCGACTGGAGCAAAATGGTTGTACACAACCATATGTGGTGGGCCTTGAACCCCAGGGATACCTCCAGGTGGGGTGATAAAATGGCCTGTGAATCCCGTTGGAGGACCATAGAATGAATCTACTCCAGAATGGCATTGTTGCCAGGTCCCTAAGGGACCTGAAGCTGGTGTGCTACTCTTCTGGGACTGCGATTGGGTAGACGATGATTCCTCATGTGGTCCAAAGGCAAAGATTGGACCCCCCATCATGGGATTCATGTCATAGAAGGGGAAGTGCGAAGGAGGGCCTCCAGGAAAATGAGAAATCATCTGGCTTGAAGAATTCTGCGGACTAGGTAAAGGCGGCCATAAAGAAATTGGTGGGTTCTCAACAGAAAGATCTGCAGGAAGAGAAACACTGAGAGACTCTTCAGCCTTTGATTGGTTTGCTAACTTCTGACCACCATCACCTGCAAAATAATGAGAAAAAGGCAACACAGGTTAACCTCCACAAGAGTAAAACATACAGGGATCCTACAGAGATTGCAGATCCACCTGTATTAATAACATCAATAGCTGCGCCTCCAAAGCCTTTATTATCTGAAGCAGAAACGATGCAAGTACTCATCCCATTCCCCACAATCTCATCACTAGTTATGGCTGCAACAGCAACAGCTGAAGCAGCCGCTTCAGCTTCACAGTCTTCCATATGAACACAAGATTCACCTGGGTGTTTTTCTTTTTCAAAGAAAAGGGTGCAATCATTCTCGGCTGCAGAAAGATTGCGAGGGATTTGGATTTCTGATCGAGATGGACCTGGAGGGCCGATCCCATGTGAAACAGCACGGCTGCTAGGAGGAATAACTGTAGGTGATGTAACTGCTCCTGTATAAAGCGAAGATATCCTTCAGATACACGGCAATGGTGATTCCAAGAATGTAAATGATATCAGAAAGAATGAACCAACCAAATTGTATTTTCTCCCCAGCAAGCAAAGAATTTATAGGACTTGCAGCAGAAGAAAAGGACTTGTCCTTCAATAATAAGGATGATGATGGCATACTGGGGTCAGTAACTGAGCTATTGCTATCTCCAGCAGGAGCACAAGTATCAAACTGAACAGGCTTCATAGCATCATCAAGTTGGGTCTGTGTCAATGTCATTACCTGTAAGATTCAACCAAATCAGTTTCAGACTTGCGCACAGATTTATCGTCCAATCATATTAGAAGAAAGAGTACCAGCCTCCACAAGTACGGAAATTTAGAATACACTCAAACTAAAAGCATAAATAAATAAATAAATAAACCTCAGATTAACAAGCCTAAAACAGTTCAATCATGATCAATCTAGAATGCAGAATATAAAGTAATGCTAAACATGTACAAAAAGATAAATCAGAGCACAATACATACTGAACTCTAGTCCAAGCTAAACATGTTGAAAATCTGAGAAAGAAAGCAACCAATTAAAGTAAGAGCTGAGCATGTTTACGACTTTACGTGTCATGTATGTAAATCAACCTGATTCCAAAGATAAAGACAACAAAGGCACCAGAAGCTACATTGAAAGAAGTAAAAATGTGGCAAAAAAAAGGACTGATGGAAACCAATGTGAAGATGCACAGAAGGGCAAAACCGGTAAGCACCAGAACCTATGAGTCTTGCAGATCTACTAGAAACAAATGGCAAAGTTAAACTAGTAGAAGTAGTTAACAAGTCAGTAAATGCAGTTATGCATACCTTTTGATTAATGCATGAATTACCCCACGAACCCAAAGATGCCTGAACATTGTCAAAAATCTTATTCTTGCTCTCAAACATCAATCCTGATACCAGACTTGGTCCACCACCCGAGGTGGCTTGAAGGGAGCTTGTATGGAGTGACCTGTAGAAAATCATCAGAGTCAGCAATCTGTATGAATTCTTTTTTGAAGGTACATTAATTATTTTTAAGATAGGTGTATACTTCACTGCCAGCGTTCTTAAATCAGCCTGTGCATCAGTTTTAGTCGCAGGAGTACCAATTGGAGCCAAGGGCTGGGATACTATAGTTGCACTGAATGCAGCTGATAGTTCACTATTTGCCAGATTTCGTCCCTCAGTGGCAACAAGATCAGAGAGAACATTGTTCATTACTCCACTTGCTGAAGCAGAATTTCTTTTTGAGCTTTGTGGGATTGAACGAGGTTTTCTTGGTGGCTGTCAGAAATGAATAAATGATATTAACCTTGGTCTTATTGCACTGGACCAGAAAAAACAAAGCAAAAACACATGTTATTGTCAAGTGAAGAAAAGAGTTCAGTTCAAAGTTCATTACAACCTTTGCAACCCGAGACTTAGCTTTGATTTCTTTTTCTCTCTGCTCACGCCTGTCATTCAGCACTTGCCTCTTTGATCTGACCTCAATGAAATCATCTTCATCACTGGCTGCTTCTATTCCAGGCTGCTCATAAACACGCACTATGCCACTTTGCAGAGGAGCATCCACATCTTCCTCAATATTCCTCTTAAGATTACCTTTCCCAGAGTGTGGGATATTCTGAATCCTCATCAAAGAATCTTTTCCCAATCCCTTTTCATTCCTGTTTCCAGAATCTATCTCCTGGGAACTGCTTGGAGCTGAATTTGAGCATTCAAATTCAATTGTCTGTTTTGACTTATTCACCACAACTTTCCTCATCCTATTTCTTGCAGAAAATCCAGTACCCCTTCCATTGGTACTTGAGTTTTCATTTGGCAACACTTGATTAGGGTGGTTCAAAGAAACCATTCCAGAAGAGTGCTTCTTGTCAGAATTTTCCCTAATTCTAAACTCTGTTCGAGCTCGTCGAGGCCTCCTTTGATATCCACTAGGGTCTTGGCGAGAGGCCTCGGAAGCCAGAAAAGCCGATCTTGAGTTAGAACCTTTAACCGTAAAGATATACTTTTTTCCCCTACTACTACAAGTTTGGCCCCTTAATCCACTTAAATCTTTCTCTTTTGCAGCTAAGTGAGATGATGTCAGAACAGTTTGAAGTTCACCTTCTGAGGGTTTATTTGACAATGCTTTGAAGTTTCTATGAACAGAATTCTTGTGCCCTTGGTCCTCCGAAGAGAAACCTGACTCAGACCTAGCTGCATTATCACCAATATTTGATATCTCAACATTTCCATGCTGTGTCACAACACTTTTTCTGCTTTCTCCAGCTGGTGTGGAACTTCCCTCATTCAACACATTCCCTTGTGATAAATCCAAGGACCTTGGAAGCCCTGACTGGTTATCCAAAGGAGATGAAACTTCACTTTTCATCATATTAAGCCCAGAAGTGTCTTGACTGGGCTGAACAGGCAGAGGAACTCCAGGGTTCAAGTTAAGGGAGAAGTTGCCTCGAACATTTGGCTGGACGAAAGACACAGATTGAGGAGCCAAAGGCAGCACTCCCTGAGAAATTGAAGATGTATACCTTAACTGACCAAATTGAAAGAGAGGAGGCTGTGTTGGGTGCATTTGGGTGAGGGATGGGGGGCAAACCGGAGGATGCAGATGAAGAGGCATCTGTATGGAACCAATTTGTATGGCCGGAACTGGAGATGGTATTAAAGAAGGACCTGAAAACAGTCCAAATTGGAGCTTAACAGGTACTTCAGCGTGATTAGGAGCAGAAGTAGTGGTAGGCATGCTACTCTGACTAGAAGATGAATGAGAAGCCGTGTTGACAGAGTCGGGGAGATTATGTTCTGTTGACATACCACTGCTACCAGTAACATCCACATGATCAATGAGCTTAGATGCTGCTGATGCTTGCGGAGAGGTATTAGGCTGAATAACTAGATCCTGCACTTCGTTCTCAGTTTCTAGAAAGATTCTAGAAGAACTATCTAAACCCTCTTGACAAGGAGCATCCATGGACTGAAGGATTTTTGTATCACTATGCATACTGTCCAAAGATATATTTTCTTCAAGAGGGCCAATAGGAATCTGTTTTATTGCATACGGAGAGTCCTTCCTTGAACTTCTTTCAAATTCATCATTTGGCATGCCAACCTCAACCCCCTCATTGAAGCCTAAGACCAAGTTGTCCATCATGTCAGGGGTCTCCTTATCCTCTAGATGCAATTCGTCTAACTCTCGAGTCAGCTCAATATTGCCGTCATCTCCTTCATGCACTTCATCTTCTTCCTGGTATCCATCTTCATCCTCGTCATATTCTTCTTGCTCCTGCAACTGTTCATTGTTATCAACAGTCCATTCCTCATCATCACCAGCAGAAATAGAACTTGATGCAATCCGGACATCCTGTTTCCCAGCTTCAGTAGGTAACACTAGCAGTTCTATTTCTGGCCTTGACAAGTTGACCTCTTTATTCTCTTCAGCTGATAACACTGTAGAACCTCCAGATTCATCCAAATCATCATGGGAAAGATGAATTGGAGAATCAGGAGGGCTTGAAACGGACAGAGATGACTGAGAGTCACACCTTCTGGCATTGCCATCCAATTTCTGAGCCTCATTATCAGTATTACCTCGCTGGTTATCTATAATTCCATGATGTCCAAGATCATCTTGCTGCCCACCATCATAAACGTTCTCCATGCTAGATCCACGTCTTGTTGCCTGATTGCACTGTATCTCATTTTCTAGAAAAGTTGATGGGCCAGGATGCTCATTCTCACCTCTATATGAGGATTTCTGCATTGGGGACAAAGATGGAGGAGGTAAAACGCGAGGCTGCCTCACAGAATACCTTGACCTCCCAAAGGAATAAAGCCCATCATCCTGAGGGTTGTGATAGAATCTTTCAGGGTAAGGCGGATAAATATTACCACGAGATCGCTGCCCCCATGTCACATCACCATAATTATCAGAAAGATTCTCATGATATTCAGATCCAAACTCAGCACTTCTACCATAATGATCAACACCAGCCCCAGAAACATTCCACCTCTGACCTTTTGGCTGACCAAAATTATCTAAACTAGTTTCAGAAACCCCTGCTCTATAGTGAGGCCTGGAAGACATGTATGGAGGTGCACCCTGAAACTCTTTCCTTGAATATGGCCTACTTCCGGCAGATACATCTTGCCTGAGGCTATAGTGACCATTCTCTGTCTCCTGCCCAGTGAAGGCTGAACTGTTTCCGTACTCAAATACATCTCTCCTCCATGAATTAAAGGGCTTATCTCTATCTGAGAATGAAGAAGAAGCATTAGAGAAGTTAGGCCTGGAAGTCAGCTCAAAGGATCTATTCAGACCAGAAGAATCAGAGGAAGCTGAAGTTGTGATTCTTTCCACCATCCTTTCACCATTTTCCCAATCACCAACACCTGTTGCCTTTGATACATCTCTTTCTTTGGCCATCCCTGGTAATTTCTCATCCACTCCGGTAGAAAAATTATTACCACCCTTCACTCCTTCAGCCTGCCTCTTGGCAATCCTTTCTTCCAACTCAATGAGTTTTTGTTTAGCAGCCTGTTTTCTTCTTTCCTCCTCCATAACTATCCTGCGTTTTTCCTCTTCTCTGGCTATTCTCTGCTCTTCTGCCCTTCGCAAAGCTTCCAACCTCTCTTGTTCAGCTCTCCATGCAGCTTCCCTAGCCTCTTCTTCTAACCTTCTCTGCTGCTCTTCTTGTTCCCTTGCCAACCGAAGTCTCTCCTCTTCTTCTCTACGAGCTTGCTCCAATGCTCTCTCCTGTTCCTCAATAATTCGCTGCCTCTCTTGTTCCTGCATTTTCTGCACTCTCTCAAGTTCAGCCTCAAATGATTCTCTGACAGGGTCATGAAAATCAGTTTGTTTAACTGCGTCTTTCTTCCTCTTAACAACCCCGACAAGGTTTGCAGAAAAAGGATCCCATCCATCAAATTCCTTGGACAAAGGGTCCTTCATCAATGGGTCTTCTAGATAAGATTTTTCATTCTTGGACAAAGGACGTTTGTCTCTACTGAAATTTAGTATAGGATCATTAACAGGAAGTGTTTTACCACCCAAAGGAAAAGATGGTTTTGATAAAAAACTGTTCTGGAAAGCATCACCTTTGTGTCTATTGTATTGTTCATTGCCATAATGCTCCCTTGTATTCCTCTCTGACCCTCTACTACTAAAAGAATCTGCTGAATTGTTCCAAGCTTGTCTTCCTCCGTTTCCATAACCCAAATCCCTCCTTCCATTATCATCCTGAGCATTGTCCCGGAAAGGTGATGAAATGTACTTATTTTCCTTTTCTCTGTTCATACTTGAAGGCCTTGTACATACACTATTTCTGTCTCTTGCAATCTCTTGAGACCCAATTCCATCTTTAGGAAGAGGAGAAGATGCTCTCCATGCATTTCCTTCCCGCCCTTCTCTACTTGGTAGTTTTGCATCCATGCCATAAGGGTCCAATTTAGCGACTTCACTGGAAAGTGTTCTTCCAGTATCATTGTCATGCAGTCCCCTCCTGTCAAAAAGACCATGAGCTGGTTTATGTGGAAGTACACCAGCTCTTGGCATATCGAAATCTCTATCCCAGTAAGCTTCAGTTTTCGAATAGCCCTGATCCCTCCTGTAGTCCGAAACATGACCTGTATCACGCTCATCATCAGCCCAATCTGATCTTGGATTCAAACTAACCAAAGGAAGTGGCCCCGGGAAGTACTCATCCTGCTTCCTGCCTTGTTCTAATAAACGAGAACCACTTGTACTACGAGCTTTTCCACCATTCTCACTCAATCCATTGTCAACGGAAATTCTCCCCGACTGCAATTGAGGAAGCATATCAATAACTGAATTTGATTGTGATCCGTCCCCATGCTTATCAGGCAACTCCTGCCCTGCCATCGCCAATTGCTTCTGCTTCTGATTCAAACCATCTGTCTGTTTCTTTTCAGCCCCTGATACAACAGGTAATGCTGCTTGCAATGAAGGAAATTCCTCTCTCTTCAAAACTGTAGCTTTATCCAAAGGCGGAAAACCTATCGCTGAAGCAGACATGGAGGAAGTTGACCCTGACCTAACAGAAGGCGGCATATATACACCACTACTTGCCTTAGTCATCCCATCATCAGCATTCAAACGATCAACCCCGTCATTCACGTGATCATCACCACCAATCAACCCTTCTTTCTCCTGCCAAGCAACTGAACCGGGTTTAGCCCATCCCATTCCGGACGAACCAGGCCTTGGCCCAGTGACGGAAACGCCTCCACTGGCAGGCACACCGCTGGATCCCAACGAATCAAATCGCTCATGTTCCTTTCGCAAGGATGGTAAATTCAAGGGGGGTGGAACAGATAACTTGGACCCAGTCTTTTGAGAGCTACGAGGACGCGAAAGAACCACCATTCCTCCACTGCCAGCACCAGTTCGTGTGCGATTTGAGACATAGGAACCCGAATGATGTGAATGGTACTGCTGTTTAGATGGTTGTTGGCCATAAGACTTGTTCAGATTGACTGAAACAAACTTATTCCCGCCACCGGAATTTGCCATGGGAGGGTCCGACCCGAACTGCTAACCCGTTTGACGGATTCCGATGATCCCCGCCAAAGCATCAAAGGCCTAACCCTAGATTTCGCCTCCCTGAATATTCCCTAATTAAAATAACGATAAGAAACACAAAATAAAAAAGAATAACAAAACAGATCAATCTCACTGTAACTACGAAATGGGAAGGGGGGAAATGGCTCGAAAGTTTTATTCTACTTTCTAATTAGGGTTTTGTATGTTGATTTCTATATTTCACTTTAACTAAAAAAAAAGGGGGAGGGGGGGGGAAGAAAATGAAGCGTAGGTTTAGGACTTACCTCCGTGTGTGTAGGATAGAGATTAAGGAGGCTAACGTGCGCACTCCAAAACCAGAGAGCGAGAGAAGAATTAGAATAGGAGAAATGAGAAAGGAGTTAAAAAGCAAGAGAGAAGAAAAAAATAAAAAGGAAATGTGTATTTGTTTTGCTCCCCTCTATATATGTTTATTCATATTTTCTGCCCCAATTACTTGTTTTTACATGTTTTTAGCCCCTTTGAAAGTCCAGAACTGTAGATGTACTCTCTCTTTTTAATACTGCTTGTACTTCTTACCGTAGATTATAATTTTGGTTGTTTGGTAAGAATTCTGTTTTTAACCTTGAGATAAGAATTATTGACAATGGTATCTACTTGTTTTTTATTCTTTAAATATATATATATATATTTATTTATTACTATTATAAATTTTCATTAGAAATAAAATTTTATTTTATTTATATTTTCTATATCTATAAATATAAACTTAGGAAGAATTATAGATATTATTGTTCATTTTATTTCTCTTTTGCTTTATCCAATTTTCTTTTTTCAAAAAAAAAAAATTCGCCACCTCCAAAAGATGTGCACCCCCAATTGCTTTTTTCATTATCTTTTTCTAATCTCATGTGAGAGGTTGAAGAACAAAAATAAAATTCACTTGTTGGATTTGATCTTAAAACCTTAGAACAATATTTTAATTAACTTCAACCACTTGACTATCTTAAGATCTTTAAGGTTCTGTACCAAGATATTTATAAATTAAGCTTCCTTTTGCATAGAAGAAAAGAAAATCAAAATTATCGGGAAAATATTGAAGTTATGCAGAGATTTATAGGAAATATTTATTTAATGTTTTATACTGAAATTTTTTTATTCTATGATTAATTTGTTTTATTTCTATATTAAAGATGTTTGAAAGATTTAATCTCACTATTGACTTTGGTTTTTAATTTTGAATTTATGACTAATTTAGCAATACTTTTAAAGAGTGCTTTTAAAAAATATTTTTAAGAAGTAATTTTGAAAAGTTTGGTTTAATATTTGAATGTTTAGCATTACTGTTAAAAATTAATTTTAAGAAATAAAATGTCTATTTTAGACATGTTATTATCAAGTAACAAATATGTATTTAAATAATGTTTAAATTAATTATTATTATTATATTTTAGTAAGAATATAAAAAAATTATTATAACTTCTTGTTAATATTTTAATATATGAAATATAACTTATAAATATTTTTAAGTAATAAATATTAATTATTTATAAAATTTAATTAGAATATATAAACTATATTTTAAATATTTAAATATAACCATTAAATATTTGTAATTAGATATTAATACATTTGTATCAAGAAAAAAAGAAGAAGAAGGGAAAGTACTATCTTGTTGGAGGGGTAAAAAAATAATTAAGCACCAAAAGTACTTTTGAGAGAGGAAAAATTAAAAATTTTAGCTTCTTCCCAAAAGTGCTTTTGAAAAGCAAAAAATTTAAGCCAAAAATAACTTATTTAGTATAACTTTTCTTCTAAAAGTCTTTTTCAAGCCAAAAGTATTTTTTTTTAAGCACAACTAAATTAGCCCTTATCAGACAAATTTTAGATTAATAAGTAGCTTCAATGTTTTTTTTAATTGAGGTATAACAATAATTATTATTTATTTGTTTTAAATCTAATTGAATTATTGAATTAGATTATTAAATATTGATGGGTTTATAGAGTTTACCAATAATTCTTTGTAATATATTATTTTCAAAAGATTTTCTAATGTCATATAATATTTGGAGAAAAAAAAAGTCGAATACTATTTTCTTATTTAATATTTTAAAAGAATGGATTTTGGTAGGATATATTGATACCATGTTTCTTTATATTTGATTACATATTGTTTTCTTATCAAATGTTTTTTGTTTAAATATATATTGATTGTCGACTCAAATATAAGTTTTTTGTCATCATTCCCATAAAGGGTTGAAAGTAAAATATTTGATTGTGAAAGATCCATTTGAATTGTGAAATATTTTAAAAGAAATATATGAGTAACATAATATGATAATTCTATCTAAATCTTATTATGATTGAATGCACCTAAAGTTGTAATATTTTAAAATTTTGAGTAAGGATAACTCTAAAGTATTGAGTTCTTAATTAAAATTATGTGAGGAAAATATTATTGATGAGGGCTTGTTAGAAATTTTTTTTTTCAAATTTTTATGCTTCAAATGAACTATTACATGAAAAACCATAAAACTCGTCATATTAGATTTGCTCCATTCTTGAACATAGCAATATATAAAGACGTACTCTTTGACATGGATGTAGTAAGTGGCTATATAATAATTGTAAGAGGAATTGTCATACTAATTCTTCTCACCACCAGAAGTGGAAAAATGAAGATAAATAAGAAAATAATAAGAATTCCCAAGATAACCCCATAATGAGTGAAGATAACTTTTGTTATCGATATGGTATGAAAGGTCATTGGTTGTTTACCTGTAGTATGCCTAAACATTAACAGTGAATTTGGATGGGCAGTGTGTTTACCTGTTGTTAGTGTAAAAACAGCGGTTGTAACACCCATAACCCGTATCCATCGTCGGAACAGGGTTTCGAAGTATTACCGAAACATTCAGAACAATTTTCAATTAATTTACATAAATTACTATTCGTTTTCCGAGATCATACACATCGTCCCATATATGGACCTTCGAGGCCCAAAACGAATGTTGGAATCAAATTGGAACTAAATGGTGAACTTAGGGAATTTTTCGCGAAATTCTAAAATTTTTCCTAGGTGCAGGGCTCACACGCCCATGTAGTCAGGTCGTGTACTACACATGCTCGTATCCCTAACCCATGTAACTCTTTGACTTTTAAAGCAAGAAGAAATTGAAGTCACACGCCCGTGTGCTAGGCCGTGCAACAATTTTTTATTTTCGAAATTTAGATGTAGTTTTCACACAGCTGTGTAGCACGCTCGTGTTCAAGGCCGTGTCAACCACACGACTGAGACACACGCCTGTGTCTCTGCTGGTGTGCCCAATTCTGAGCATTCTGTTTCTCATTTTTAAGATGTAGGGGACACACGGCTAGACCACATGCCCATAGGACAGGCCGTGTGTCGCACACAACCAAGACACACACCCGTGTGCCTGCCCGTGTGGACAAAAACAAGCCATTTCTTTACCTCGTTTGTCACCCAAATTTACCATGTTCCTACACTAAGACATACCAAATACAATCCAACTACTTCAAGCATCCATCTCAAGCAATTTCATCATTTACAAGGCATAACACTACATGCATACATGTTCAAAATTTTACCTTGGTTTAATCCATATGTTAGACTTACTAAAAACAACCACTTAATATATATAAAGCTAGCATAGTATGACATTACAAGTATATCAAATAACCATTACTAGCCATTCCAATGGCTAGATTACAAACATCATCATCAAGCCGTAATTGGCCAATTAAGCTTATACATGCCATTATACCAAAATGATATTTCTATTTAAATCAAAATGAGATAGTGGATAGTGTGATGACTGCTCCGACCGACTTCCAACCTTCGTGAGTTTTGAGCACTATAAGATAGGGAAAAATAAACGGAGTAAGCATTTTATGCTTAGAAAGTTCGTATAACTGAAAACAAACTTACCGGTCTTATTTATTAACACAAGCACACATAAATATATATTCCATCAATTTTGGGTAAGTTACCTAAACACATACACTTATTCAAACAAGTTAGTCACATAATATCATATGAATATCAAGTAAACATAGATGAGCTCATCACATTACAAGTTCCATAAATTTTTCACCTTTCCTTGTTTTAAGATTCCTTTTTTCCGTTGAACCATTGAAATGTTAATGGACATCCAGCTAGTATACTCAAAAGTACCCCTTTGGGTATAAATTTACAAGCACCCTCTCGAGCCACATATTATGTTTTAGGATTATCATTCTAGGTTAAATCCTTTTTAGGACATACACTCTAAAGAGCTTAATTTGGATTGCCCGTCCGAGCTAAATCCAATCTATAGCATCGGCTCGAGCGGCTTATATCAAGATTACCCGTCCGGGCTAAATCCTTTTTACAACATGTGGAGTATCATTCTCATTCGAGCATATCACCTTAATCCATCGAATTTCAACGTTCAACCGAAACATGGCAATTTGTCCACGTTTCACAACTTATGATTATTTCATAATGTATGTTATCTCATTCACATCAACACAATCATACAATTAAATTCAAGCATTTAACATACATAGTTAAGTTACACAAACTTACCTAGAAAATAGTTCATTTTTTAATTTCAACTAATCCGAAACATTTTGCTTTCCTCGATCTAGTTCCGTAGTTGGTCTTTCCAGATCTATATGGATAAATTTGACTATTAGTCTATCACATTTCATATAAATTTGCATTCTATTGCATCCTAGGTATCCTTTTCAAAATTTTTGATTTCATCCCTAAGCTCAAAAAATGAAATTCATGAAATTTAACCCTCTTTCGAAGCCCAACCGAAATTTAGAAACAACATTTACAACACACATTTTTCACAAATTTTAGAATTTTCCATGAGTTTTTACCATTTTTCATTTTAGTCCCTAAATTAAATTTTCATCAAAAATTACTTTGTAAAAGTTGTCTATCTCTAAACAAACTTTCATTTTCTACCATGAATTTCTAATTTTCAGCATATTCATCCATGACCCAAATTTCATACATTGATAACTTTTCAAATTAATCCCCTAAATAGAGAGATTAGACTATCCCGGTTTCAAAAATATAAAAATCATTAAAAACGGGACTTGATTTCATACCTTTCAAGCTTGGTAAGTTGCCTTCCTCTCTCTTAGGGTTTCCATGGAAATTTTGGGGGGAAGATGATATGAAATTAGATGAATATTTCTTTTTTATTTAATTATCATCTTTTAGTTTTAGTGATTTCCAATTTAGTCCATTGCATTTCCTAATTTTTCCATCGATGAGTCATTAAAATATATACTAACTACCTTTAAATGGTCTAATTACCATATAAGGACCTTAAATTTTGAATTCTATAGCTATTTGGTACCTATAGCTACTAGAATCCAACTTTTGCATTTTATGCAATTTAGTCGTTTACCTAATTAGCCACACAATCGATAAAATTTTCATATCAACATTTTCATGTGACCTTCTTATCATGATGCCAACCATAAAATAAAATAAAATAATTTTTATTTTTAACTCGAATTTGTGGTCCCGAAACCACTGTTCCGACCTCACCGAAATTGGGCAGTTACAGCGGTGGCAATGAGATTAGATACTTTAACGATACTGTAACGTGAGACAAAATGTAAGCTAAACGCCCTGCACCATACCCAATCGCCCATCCAAACCCACCCTAAGTATGATTTGCATCTTTTTATGGATTGTTGCACTTATTACTTAATCATTGGATTTTTTACTAATAATAATTCTTCTCGTCACTAGAAGTGAAGAGATAGAGATAAATAGTAGAACAACAAGAGTTCTCAATATAACTCTTCAAAGAAGAGAAACAATTTATGAAAAGTTGTTGGTTATGTACCTATCGTATACTTGAAATTTTTATTATTTAATTAATATTCTTTAAAAAAAAGAAAACATATGTCCCGTAGACAATACAATAATGCATACTATCATTAGGATAAAAAAACATTTTTCTTGCTTGGTAATGAATCAACCAATCTTTGGTGGTACAAAATTAATTTAAGGCTCCAAAGGAGCTAATATATTGTTACCCTATGTTCAATGCGGTAATGGAACATGTTAACTCATAGTACAAAATTACTTTAAGGCTCTAGAAGAACTATTACATTGTTATCTGAAGAAACAAAGTAATAATTAATGCAGTATATTCTAGTTATTCTCAAATAAATTATTTTCTTTTAAAAGGATATACGTTGTAATGGATATCATATTGAGAATGTAGATAAAAAGACTATTAATTAAATATATTATATTGGGTAAGGATTTTGTATTGGAAAACTATCGCATTTTCCTCTAGTTGGTACTATGTATAAATTAGTATAGTTAAATCATATAAGATGGTAAATCAGAAGTTTACATCTGGCTCATTTAGTCCTTTAGATTAGTTAATGTATTACGGGTTAAGGTACACTCAGACTGTACCTGTTGGATATCCGTATTCATTGCCTGCATTTCTCCCTCTATTTGATCTAGTCGTTGACCACATTCAGTATAGTGGTTCCCCATGGATCTGTCCTTAGATCGTTGCAAGTGTGGAGGTTGGTATAGAGGATTTGTTCAGTTTTGCATTGAGTCTCCACCTCCTTGGTTACCTCCCCAACTTAGGTTTGTGTGATCTTTTCAACCAAAATTGTACGCGTTCTAATAAGGATTTCCACCCCTATTACCCATGTAATTCACTTCATCCAGTTGGTTTTTCGAATTTTATCCATAGCTTTGAGTTGGCTCCATCATGGTTGGTTTAGATACTGCTTCCAGACAGTTCGACTTCTCCAAATTTATTTAGTATGCATCAACCTTTTAGGTAGCTTCTGTCGTTGATGGCTTTAGGTTGTAGATGAACCTCTCGTTGGGCTTCATATATGAGTTCATCGTCAAGTTGTCAATTATTTGATATGCTCACTCATATGTGTGGTTCATCAAGGCTCCTCCGAATGCGCCATCCAATCTGGACCTCAAACTACTATGCAAACCATTGTAGAATATTTTCAATTTGAGCCATTTTTGCATTCCGTGATGGGGACACTTATTCAATAGTGACTTAAATTGATCCCAACCTCCTACAAATTTTCACTTTTTGATTGCTTGAAATTTGTGATATCGCATTTGAGCTGGATGCTTCAGCTTATGGGGAAAAGTCTATGCATAAATTTTCTTGCAAGGTTGTCCCACGTGGTTATGGTATCTATTTCTAATGAGTCTGACCAATTAGTGGCGTTTTCATATAAGAAAAATGGGAATAACAGAAGACGAATGATGTCATTGGTTACCACGTTGTACTTGAAAATGTCACACAACTAGAGGAATCATTTTAGGTGCTAGTTTGGATCCTCCATCATGTTCCCTCAAAACTGCAAGGTGTTTTGGTGTGACAACCCTAATTTGGCCCTAGTCGAAAAGTGGTTTCGGGATTACAAAATCGAGTCACAAAAATAATTAAATGTTATATTCTATGTTATTTATATGTGAAAGTGCATGTATGAAAATTTCATGCTTTGATTTTGTCATTTGAGAGTAAAATTATGAAATAGGACCTATGTGAAAATTTCTGAAAATGCTATAGGCTAAATTGTAGTGGCCAAATAATTTGTAGTGCAAAATAGGAGGATTTGCATGTCAAACCCCCCATTTTTACATGTAGTGGCTGGCCAAGGTGATGGGTATTAGATAAAATATGCATTTTAGCATTATAATAGCTATAATGGATGGTGGGCATGATAAGCTTTTGTGTAAAATTTTTTATTGAAGTTATGGCTTAGTTATGGCACAAATTAATATATCATTTATGTGTCATAAAATGTTGGGGAATAAGAATAACAAAAAAAAGATGGAAAGAACAAAGTTTTGTTCATTCTTGGTTCTTCATAGCCGAAAATAAGAGAGCAAGAGGAGGGAGATCTCTTGAATATTCGGTCACTTTGGGAAGAAAAATCCAAGGTAAGTTCATGGTACTTTGCTTCTATTTTGATGTTCATGGGTTTTTCTTGATTCTACCTTAACTCATGAAGCATATTTTGGTTTTTGGTTGTGTTGTGAGCATTTGATCATGAATTTAAAATGAAGGAAATGGTTGTTGTTTCGTGTTCTTATGATGAAAAATGGAAGATAGGTGAAGTTGAGCCAAAACAAATGAGCATGCATGTGCCTTAGATGCTAAGGGAAAAATCGGCTATCATGTTTGTGCTTTAAAATGATGAAATGGAGATTATGCTTAAGTAAAATCATAGATATGTGATGATCGATTGGTGATATACATGTTTAAATAATATGCATGCAAGGTTTGTGTGAAGGAATGATTTGGTAATAAATCTGCTTGGGACAGCAGCAGTAATGTGACTTTGGAAAATCACCATAAATTGTAGAAGATGATTTAGAATCTGAATAAATTATGTAATTAAAGATTAATGAGTCTAGTTTCTTATAAAAGAAACCGTGTAAGCAAAGAAATTTCCGATAATGAGATATTTGAAGTGATGTGGGACAGGGTCAGAATGAATTCTAGATCATCTATTCTGTTTTTATAAAATCATTATAAATTGTAAAAAAATGGTCATAATATGAAATTTATATGCTTAGACTCCTTAGTGAGTCTAGTTTCAAATGAAATAAACGAGAACATATTTTGAATTCTGTACAATGAGAAATTTGATTCGTAGTGAAGAGTGGTCAGATTAGTCAAACAGCGAAACAAGGGAGACTTTAAGAAAAATTTGGTATTGATTGGTCAAACAAAAAATTCTGAAAATTTTATGGATAGAAGATATATGAGTCTATTTTCAGGGAAAATTAATGGAAATTGATTTGGAGTTTTTTAGCTCTAGTTATAAATGATTTAGTGACTATTGCTCAGGAAGACATCTTGCAGTGAAATTATGATTATGTGGTAAACATTGACAAAAATTTGTTAATGAGTTGCTTATTGATTTCTTATAAGCTTACTATGATCTGTATGTGTGAAAGTCGAATATGTATATATTATATATTCTGAAAGTGATGCTTGAATAGTCGAATAATGACTAAGTTTAAAATTGTTGAATTTAAGCTCAAGAGCATAGAGGGGCAAATTCGGATAAGGGGAAAAGAGAAAGTAATCGAACAGCCGTTGTAATCGTTCGGCAACATTCAAGGTAAGTTCTTAAGTGTTTAAGCTTGATTCCTTTTTATATGCCTAAGAGTTAAATTAATATGGTAAAGAGAATGTAAATTTTATTTAGTTAATGTGCCGAATATGTAATGATTTAAGGCTATAAGCCGATTATGGCTATTATGCCTAAATTGAATTGGATTTGGAAATTTGATGCACTAAATGAGTGTTACAATGAGTAAACTATGTCGTATATATGCTGGTGGAGATATCATGATTGTGATTATTGAATATCTAAAGGAAACCATGATGTGTATACAATTATTATATTTAGTCCGTTGTGGTAGCCGAAGGTGGCTTGGTACTAAAGTGATTAAATGTGAACTTCGATGAGGTAACTGTTAGTGATGGATGATATAAGTTATGCATTATAATATATATTCGGGTTTCAAACCTAGCAGACGTAATGCCAGTGAAATGACATCGGACTTAAAGGTCTAGCAGGCTTATGGCCGGTGATGAAATCAGGCTATTACCTAGCAGGCAAATTGCCGATAAACTATTAAAAGTGTGGTGCTATAAGACTATGGGCTAATACGATATGTGGATTTGTTCCGTATAGTAAATTATTCAGGTACGAACAACCTAATTAAGTACATGTAAATTAAATGAATTTGATGATTGATGTGAATCGAACGTATAAGAAATGGTTTCATGTTTATGTTCAACTATGAGACCTTGTGTTAAATCGACAATCGAATTTGTTCAAATACATTAAGTTCGTCAGGTATGCGATAAATAATTTATGTATATGACTTATAGTCGAATGGTCACTATGGGTTAAGTTTGAATGGTGAAATGGATATGTGATATTTACGTATAACTTTTGAACCGAAATGTAAATGATGGTGTTCATAAGGAGCTTATATCCGAATGTAGCAAATGACTACTAATGTGATATGTTGAATGAGAGTTGTTAAAATATGATTAAATATGCATGATATTCGATGTATATCCAGGTTAAATCCCGCAGGCTTCGTGCTGGTAATATATCCGAGTTAAATCCCGCAAGCTTCGTGCTGGTAATATATCCGGGTTAAATCCCGCAAGCTTCGTGCTGGTAATATATCCAGGTTAAATCCCGCAGGCTTCGTGCTGGTAATATACCCGGGTTAAATCCCGCAGGCTTCGTGCTGGTATTATATCCGGGTTAAATCCCGCAGGCCTAGTGCTGGTATTATATTCGGGCCTTTGAGCCTAGCAGGTTGTAATGCCGGTGAAATGATATGTTATGTGAATTTGGTGTTCCTTGTAAGATAGGGATTTAGCCGAATGTTAAAGATGAAATGATAATGTATTGTATCATGCTTATATGGCCTAATGGCAAGTATAACATGTTGGTAAATATGTAATGTGCTTTTATAATCGAATGATAAGTTTGAAATGAATGTGAGTGAAATGTTATGCATAAGCTATCAAATGCTAAGTGTGAAAATAAGATGAAAGAAAAGTGTTTGAGATGTATAATTATATACGTTCGAATGATGTTAGTACTTAATTGATATGAATATGTTATATGGAACTTGTTGATTTGATTATTCGGGCCCCGAGCCTAGCAGGCGAAATGCCAGTGATTTGAGAAAAATCTAAGACTAAGGTATCTCGTATTAGATTGACAAATGAATACATTCAATACGTTAAGTGGGCCAGGTACACATTATGTACTCATATGTGAGTTTGATTTGCAGTGAATCATAAGTGTGCATTGTGATACATACGTGAATAAATGTTATAACTATATCTATGGTCATGATACATCGGGTTAGGATGTGAAAGTATGTGAAAGTATTTGATTTAATTATGTTATACGAATTCAGATTAAGTGTGATAAGAATGCTGAACGTGCATTATGTGTTTGTGTGTATTCGGCCAGATGGCAATATACCTAGAATATGGCCTCTTAAGAAATTGAAAAACCGAAGTATAATTGCGTTTATTTGTTTACATTGCTTAAGACTTACTAAGCTTATGAAAGCTTACTCCGTTGTTACATTCCTCTGTTTTATAGATTGTTGACTTTAGTTACTTGCTCGGGTTGGAGTTCGCCAGAGATATTATCACACTATCGAGCTCACGCTATTGGTGTAAGTAAATCCTAGTATTTCGAGTCTATGGCATGTATAGGGTTTTAATGTTGAGTATGTGATATTATAATTTAGCCAAAGGTGTTGGCTAGTGATGTTTTAGGCCTCGTAAGCCCATATATGGGACAGATTGCATATGAAAAGAAAAGTTTTAAATTGATTGAAATTTTCCGGCACGGTTTTTGTGTGATTGACTGAGTATAAGTCGGGTAACACCTCGAACCCTATTCCGGTGAGGGATACGGGCGAGGGGTGTTACATTTGGATCATCTAAATTGTAGCCATCTTGATCTCAAAATTATTGGAGTTGATAGTTGGTCGTTTAATGCTACCTTGCACGACATCTAGCGTTGGTATTGCATAATCGTGCAACGTCCTTTAAGCCATAAGTAACTCTCTACGGATTTGTACTTGTGGTTCAGGTGGATTTCCCTGAGGTAAGTCAGCTACCACGAGTGGATCGTTTTACATTAACTGATGATTGTGTCTCAAAAATTGCTCCGAATCAAGATGTGGCTCGATTGAAGTGCTTCTACTTCGAGTCATAAACTGAAATCAGAGACAGAAAATAAAAAGTTACTAAACAAAATTCAAACAAAAAATAGCAAAAATAAACTAAAGTAAAAAATCGTATCTATTATTTTTAATTTTCCTATTTATCCTACTAATTGGAAAAAAATAAATTTAAGTTTAATGCTAAAATCTCCCTGGCAATGATGCCAATAACTTGACCACTACCAAACATGATAATGTTTGGATAGAAAATACTGCAACAGAAGATAAGGAATTAAATAGTGGTGTCCGCAAGTATACGGGGCAAATTGTAATATAAAAGTGTTACAACGAAACACCGGTAAGTATTCTGAGGATCGTTCCCAAGGGAGGATGGATTAAATTTAAAATTATTTCTATAGTTATAGGTTTAAACAATAATCACCAAAAATCATATTACGATAAATAAGAATATTAAAATTAATATTATGAAATAAAATAAAATAACTAGAAATAAATAAATCAATGAAGAAAGTCTCAATTAGTAGACAAAAGATTAACTCACTTCAGTGATTGTAATTAAAATAAGAACTCGAGTTTTTTTTAATGAATTAGTTATTAACTTACCAATATTACCTTTCGACCTCTACTAATTAATTAATCGACCAGTACACACTTATCTTTTGACCTCACTTTTTGACCGTGATAAATTACAATTTAATCAATAAACTTAACTTTTGACTTCGCTTAGCCTAGACTACTTCCTAGGGTCATCAATCTTAGAGTTTAAGCACACATAAATTTATTCCAACTAATTTGTATGAGAAACCCTCATCGATTCAATTACTATCTTTATCAGAATTAAATTAATCATGCAAAACACACAAATTAAATTAAAATGAGAGAATGATAGAAATTGATCCGATTGATTAAGTGGATGTACTCGGATATACAAAATCTTTTAACAGCTAACGAGATATTGCCGTTTGCAAGAGAAACGTAAAAGAATATATGAAAATACTTAAGAACGAATCCTTGGACTCCAATCGAATCCAAGTCAAGGAAAAAGAAATAAAAATGTTTTTAAAGGAAAATAAAACCTAAATTAAAATCCTAAATCTACTAACTAAACCTTAAAAATGGCTTAGCAAAAAGCTCCCCGAACTTAACCTATGTTTAACTATGTATAGGCTAAGTTAATTGTTCAATTACGTCAAATACAAGCCGTAATCACATTAAATATGGGTTGTGCAGATGGAAACACCCTTAATGAATTTTTCCCTTCATCAGACCTGTGTCATGACAAAGGCTTATGTGTGTCACAACACACAACTTCAAATGTTACTTCTTGAATTGGTTAGGTTGTGTTGCGGCCCCGAAAGTTTGTGTTGCAACTTGACTGCCATTTTCATTGCTGATGCTTTTAGGCCTAAAAATAGGTGTCTTGCACACTCAATGATGCTTATTAAAACTACATTAAGGCCGGTATTGGCCCAATGGATCAACTAACTTAAAATATTACGTAAAAATGATTATTTTGTGATAAAATAAATCTAAGCTATGAAAACTAAAAATGTAATATAAGACACAAAAATGGCTAGAAAACAAGCTCCTTAAGTGCTGAAAAATACCTAAACTACACTACGATTTGTGCCAGGTCAGTGATTGTCCTTATATGGTTTTTGCACGCAAAGAAAAATGGAAGAAAATGTTGCTCATTGGTTGTTTAATGTTTAAACTAATACTAAGCGGTATTACGTGGTCGGATCGTAATACAGAAAGACAACTTATATTAGTAGACGAACCTAACAAACCAATTAAAAGACTAATATGCTGTCTATCAAGACCAATTGGGGAGATGCTTTGTCTTGGGCATTAGAGCAGATCACTTGTGGCATACCAAACCCAGCTAGAAGGGTCTGGCTTGAATCTGGAACGTCACATTAGCCACTTACGTAACTCTCCTTACCGACCACCAAAACATACCACGAAAACCACCATTCACACCATGCAGTGCATGCATGTTGTTCAATTATCCATTAAGAATAAACATATAACTCTAAGTCATGCTTCATCCATCATAATACAACAAAATAAGAATAGAAGTAAAAATGTTATTTTACAACGACCGTGCAGAACAACCGTAATTTATCCCATTAAAGCTACCTATAGTTAAGACACCTTATTTAAGACCATATTTGAAATTTTCAGTTCAAAATGATAATTAAATCTCGTTTAATTTTAAAACAAAGTTTAAAGGACTAAATCGTAAGTTTTGCAAAATATCTAAAAAATAATTTTACAAAATTAATAGTAAAATTATGAAATTAAACACATATGACTTAATCATGCATATTTTCTAATTATTTTAACATGTTTAAAGACTCCAATTACATAATACAAAAATTAGGGTCAAATAGATACGGGAGAACTAGTGTAAGACCATGTCTGAGACATGACGTCGGCCTCGATTTTGATAGTCAGTGTAAGACCATGTCTGGGACATGGCATCGACCTATGAATGAGCCAATGTAAGGCTATGTCTGGGACATGACATCGGCATTATACCCTACGTTTGAGGCTTAATGACTATCCGATAGTATTCCAAATGGTTCAACGGTAAGAGTTATAGTTTAAGTTAAACGAGAAAAGTATAACCATGTTGTGAGTGACACAGGTACCTAAATGAAATGCATGAGATGTGAGCTTAATATATGCTACGTGAATTGTGTTGGATAATGACGAGTAAGTTGTGCTTATGCCTATTTTAGTGTTATGAGCATGATGATGATTGGTAAAGTTGTCGTTATATTTATTTTCATGCAACTTACTAAACTTTATGCTTACCCTATTTCTTTTCATTTTCTTATAGTGCCGCCTAATTAGCTCGTGGATCAACAGAAGTCGGAGGCATCGTCCAATCTATCAATCGAAGTACTTGGTATAGTTAGAACTATTTATTTTAATTATGGCTTGTATAGGATCTTGACTTTAGAATTTTGTGTCATTGTTAATTGGTCAAATATGTTGACTTACTTTAGCATTTTGATTCATTTTGTATAAGGCCACGGAAATGGCTAAATTTGAAATTTGTTATATAAATACAAGAAGTTAATTCATGAATGGGTAGTTTGTTGGTTGTTTTAGTAAATATGAAATGTGTAAAGGCCTTAGATGTGGTTGTCGGATTGAGGAATCATATTATAATGATCTTTAGCATGATGGATGTTGTTATTTTGTATTTCAGGGTGGCAAAGGGCTTGGTAAATAGCCCTATGTTGTCCACATGGGTAGACACAAGGGCATGTTTCTTGGCCATGTGCGACACAGGGCCACCCCATGGGTGTGTCGTCCGGCCGTGTGTCTCCTGCTTGTAAAAATTTCAAGTTAGTATGCATGGTAGTAATCACATAGGCGGAGACATAGTCGTGTGTCTTAGCTGTGAGATGGGCACAGCCTAGCACACGGGCGTGTGCCTTGGCCGTGTGACCCTTAAAGATTGCTAACGTCAAAAATAGAATGTCAAGATTTTTATACACAGGCTAGGGCACGGGCGTGTCATGGCCGTGTAAGAGAACGGGCTATGGACACAGGCGTGTGTCAGACCATATGAAAACCCCTGTAGGTTCGAATTTAGAATTTAATTCACACGAGTGTGAGACACAGGCGTGTCCCTAGAGGCTTAGACCGTGTGTGTCACACGGACCATCAGCATGGCCGTGTTATAATGAACACACAGGCGTGTTGCCCTTCTACACGGGCATGTGCCCTGTTTCAAGGGATTATTTTTCTAAAGTCGGTTAAGGACCCGAACCGGTCCTGAGTGGTTCCTAATGGACATTTGAGGCCTCGTAGGCCTTTGTTAAGGAGTTTAGTTAAAGTTTTAAAATTGATCAAGTTTTAGATGACTCGGGAACGTTCAAAAGCATGTGTTTAAGTGTGCTAACACCTCGTATTCTTTCCTGGCGTAAGACTCGAGTGTGAGGTGTTACATTTAGTGGTATCAGAGTTATGGTTTAGTCAGTTCTAGGACAAACCTAGCATGAGTACGATTGAGCTATACATGCCATAGTTGTATATTGATAGTGTGACGACTCCTGACGATTATAAATTATGTTTTTTGTATAGTAAATGGACCCTGATGTAGTTATGGCAGATGACGTGAAAAGTAATACGCCAGCTCCAACAGAAGGGACTGCGCCAGTTGATAGTGGGCCCGTGACATTGAGTCAGGGCGGAGGAGCTAGAGAAGCTTACCTCCATATGATGGACGCTTGGTATTCGGAGTTCATTCGTGTGAATCTGAATACTCCACCTCCCCTACCTCCTCCGATTCCTCAGTATCCCCCTATAGCTCCGGAATGAGTGGATTTGGTTAGGAGAGAGAGACCCCTAGTAGATAAGATACGAAAGCAAGGGCCCGAGGAATTTTGGGCTAGGATTGATGATGATCCAGAGAGAGCAAAATTTTGGTTAGAAAATACCATTAGAGTATTTGATGAGTTATCGTGCACGCCTGAGGAGTGCCTGAACTGCACAATGTCACTCTTACAAGACTTAGCCTATCAATGGTGGAACACCCTTGTGTCGATTGTACTAAGGGAAAGGATTATATGGGAGTTCTTCCAGGAGGAGTTCCGGAAGAAGTACTGTAACAGTCCGGTTTAGACCCTAGTCGGAATAGTGGTTTTGGGACCACAAATCTGAGTCAGAGAAATGTTTAAATAATATTTTCTATGTTTATAATGTGTGAATTAGCATGTGTGTAAGTTTCGTATGAAAATTTGAATGTTTGTGTGCTCCATTTAATAAAAATGACCTAATCGCGAAAAATGTAAAAGCTTGTGCTAGATGTTAAAAGTGCCTATTTGACTTGGCTTTATAATTGTGAGGTCCTTACGTGGCTATTTGACCATGGTTTTGATTAAATGACATTGGTGGACATTAGTTGGTGGAATATTAATGTTTTAATGCAAGGGTTAATTGGTAAAATGTTTATTAAGGTAATTATAATAAAACTAAAGTATGAAAATAAGCCATAATATGTTCTTATAACCGAAAATATCAAAGAAAAGAAAAGAGAAAAGCTTACCTAGGGTTCGACACTTGCAAGCTTTGATTTAGGTAAGTTTTTGCTTCGGTTTTTGATAATTTTTACGTTTTTGAAATCATTGCTTCGTATACTATCAAGTCCATGTCTCAATTTTTGATTTTGATGATGATTTTAAAAAGTTCCATTGATGAAACTATGAGCTTTGTGATGTTAGTTGATGAATTATGAAAGATATGTTTTGGGTTAACATATGTTGTCTTTGAATTTTGATAAAATTGAGTAATTTGGGCTGAATTGTAAAAATGTTATTTTGAGGGACTAAAATGTGAAATAAATGAAATGTATGGATTTGTATGAGAGCTATGAAAATTTGGCTAAGCTTGTGTACAAGCAAACCTTGTGTATTTTGTGATTTTGTGAATTAGGGACTAAAGTGTCGAAATGTGAAAATGAGAGGGCTAATTTGCAAAATACCCTAAATATGTGACTATAGATTTTTTTGAATAATTTAGTGAATAAAAAGGTTAATTTTGGATACTTATAGATCAAGAAAAGAGGAATTCAGTCAATTTCATGCTAAAACTTGCCAAAACTTACCAACATTTACCATTTCTTTTGTCCAACTTAAACATATCAAATATATCATATTACATCACATATCTTATACCAAAACCATGACATATCCACAACTATACCAAGCCATATCACTTGGCTAAATATATACATCACAAAACATAATCCCACAACTTCTAGCATATACATGCTATACTTTAATATACACATTTTCAAAGTACCAAAATGAGGTTCGATAGTGTGGTGATGATCCTTGACGATCCCTAAGCTCATAGTAGCTTTGATATCTATAAAAAAATGCAAACACAAACACAAAGTAAGCTTTCAAAAGCTTAGTACGTTCGTCGAAGATTATAGAGTAGATGATTCGAATCGACAATTTCGAGTACAAGGTAAGTTCGTATGTAAAACATGATATTATAAGTATGTTTTGATGCTTTGTTTATACATAGATTGTATATACATTTTGTTTGGATGAATACGACAATAAATCAATGGTATTTGGCACTAAGTGTGCGATTTAAACTAGCTTCGACTAAACGAGGCACTAAATGTGCGATACTGAGATAGCTTCGGTTAATTGAGAAAGCACTAAGTGTGCGGAATATTATAGCTTCGACTAATCTTTAAAGTTTAAAGCATTGGTAATCTTCGAAAAGTCTTAAAATATCCGAACAAGAGGTGAGAATGAAAATGAATGAACACGGGAATGTTCAGGTAAGTAAAATACCTATGTGGTAGATGGTATTATGCACATAAAGTTTATTGAATTGGTGTAAACATATGGATGATGTTGGCATGAAATTGTTAGATGAGTTGAGAATTTATAAGTACTTATGTGTTGAAGTTTCATATTTTATATACTGTTGAATATTTTGGTACGAACTTACTAAGCTTTTGAAAGCTTACTTTGTGTGTGTGTTTGCATTGTTTTATAGATATCAAAGCTACTGTGAGCTCGGGGATCGTCAAGGATCATCACCACACTATTGAACCTCATTTTGGTACTTTGAAAATGTATATATTAAAGTATGGCATGTATAGGCTAGAAGTTGTGGGATTATGTTTTGTGATATATATATTTAGCCATGTGATATGGCTTGGTATGGTTGTGGATATGTCATGGTTTTGGTATAAGATATGTGATGTAATATGATATATTTGATATGTTTAAGTTGGACAAAAGAAATGGTAAATGTTGGTAAGTTTTGGCAAGTTTTAGCATGAAATTGAATGAAGTATAAAAAGAAATGTTTTGTCAAGCTTTTGACTTATGTTTTGATATAGATCGGTAAGGAGTACGAGTATGTATTTGATTGGAATTGATGTGTCATGAATGGATTATTTTTTGGTTTGGAATTTGGCTGAATTGGTTGTGCATATATGCTTATTTCTTTGCTTGTAGGTTGACCCAAATTAGGGTGGCAAATTGGCTATTCAAATGACCTATTTTTGTTCACACGGGTGGAGACACGGGCGTGTGTCTCAGTCGTGTGCAACACACGGTCACGTTACCGTGTGTCCCCTGGGTACCCTATGAATTTAAGATAGTATACCCTCCAGTTTGACACAACCTAGACACATGGGCGTGTCTATTGGTCGTGTGTGGCAGACGGGATAAAATACGGGCAGTAGCCTCTCTAATTTTCAAATGGCCTAGCACACGAGCGTGTCTTGTGGCCATGTGGACAAATTGGTACGTGATATTCGTGACAAGTTTTAAAAATTTATAATTAATCGTTCTTGAAACTAACTATTAACACGATGAAGGCAAGTGTACCTATCGAACAGTAGTATAGCTTTAGCAAGACCGGATTGTCGAACCTAAAGGAACCAAGAGTACTAGTAATTACTTTCTTTTTATTATCTACCCTAAAAATTAAGGGATTTTTTTATCTAAACTAATTAACTAAACTAAGGGTGCACAGAGAGAAAATGGGGAAAAGCTTTTGGGAAAATTCGATTGATTAAGACAATACCCAAGGAAAAATCCACCTAGACTTCACTTGTTATTTGACTCTGAATCAGATGATTTATTCATTTGACTTGATCCGTAGAAATCCCTAAGTTATATTATTATCTCTCTCGAGACTAATAAGGTCTAACCCTAGGTTAATTAATTGAAATCTCTTTCTAATTAACGCCCTAGTGTTGCATTAACTCGATCTATAGATCCCCTTATTAGGTTTCACCCTAATCTGGAAAAACCTTATCACCCTATCTCTAGGCATGCAATCAACTCCGCTTAATTATGACAAATTTACTCTTAAACAGGGTATATTCCTCCTCTGAATAAGAGCATTAACTTGAATCAGTATCTTGGAATATTAAAACAAAAATTAAGAACACATAATTAAGAACAAGTCAAGTATTTATCACACAATTCAGATAATAATAACAAGATCTGTCTTAGGTTTCATTCCCCTTAGGTATTTAGGGGGTTTAGTTCATAACTAAGAAAGAAAACATCTCAAAAAAATAAAGATAATAAAACATAAAGAAAACCCAAAACCCCTGAATGGAAATTGAAGGGAGATCTTTAGTCTTGGCAATGAATCCGGCTTCCGAGATGGACCAATCGACTTCCCTTGAGTAATTCCTTACTTCCTACTCCACACGTCTCCCTCTACGTGCCTCCTCCAGTGTTTAAATAGGCTTTAGAATGCCTAAGAGCCCTCAAAAGTGGCCTTTTCTGAATAGGACTATACTTGGGCTCGGCAGGGACACGCCCGTGTGACACATCTGTGTGCAATTACTCTAGCCTGTGGTCAAGGCTATTAAATTGGCACGGGTGAGTACTCTACCCTTATAAGTCGTGCTTCGATCCTTCCAAATGGACACGGTCGTGTGCCACGTCCATGTGAGGGGGTCTAGGCCTTTTTGATTTCCCACGTGGGTCCATTTTCTCCGTTTTCGGCCCGTTTCTCGCTCTTTTTACTCTCCTATACTCACCTAAGTATAAAACATGAAATTAAAGGATTAGAAGCATCGAATTCACCAAATCTAAGGAGAAACCATCCATAAATGTGCTAGGCATGGGATAAAAATATGTATAAATTACGGTTTATCAAATACCCCCACACTTAAGCGTTTGCTTGTCCTCAAGCAAAATCCTCAACTCACAATCAAAATAAATTCTTCTCAATTTATAATCCCTATCAATAATATCTCAACATAATACATAAGTAATCATACATTGAAAATTCAACTAAAAGTACATCAAAGTTTCAAACATTCCAAGTTGAGCATTTTATCACGAAAATATAGGTGTCTCCCCTCATCTAAGTGATTACCTTTGATTAAAATATCACAAAGTTTAACATCCTCACTAAAGATTCACTCAAGTCACTCGAGGTGTTTAAGGACATCAAATAAAGCACTCATTAGTCAATATGAAAAGTTATTACCTTAGGCTTACTTGAAAATCAAATCTCCACCACTATATATTGAAAGGATACATCAATCAAAAAGGTCTTTAGAGGGTTGTAATGTGCCTTTGGTTAGGGGGTGTGGTCACAAGCTGAAGGAAAAGGTTAGAATCGAGATTGAATTAAAGAAATCACCTAACTATAGAAATAACTAATTATCAATTGAATACAAGTGAGCTTCTTCTCAGAATATGGAATTAACACTCAAGCTCAAAAAACGACGAATTACTCCTAATATGTGTGTAAGGATTTTTTTTAAGAACAAGTCAAATAACATAGAACTTAATTATTGCAACGAAGAATAAAACATAGCTAAGCAATTGGTTCAAATCAAATCTCGAAAAAAATAGGGATCAAATTAAGGGATTTCAACAATAATAGGTTATGGGTTAATATTGAGGGTAAATCAATTAATGGCTTGTTAGGCTCAAAGGGGATCACTAAGGGTTAATTATGAAGGTAGGCTTTTGTGGAGTGAGTGGGTTAAATCTAAGTTCCTTTATCATCTCGACATATCAAATCAAATGGTGTGGTTTTAACATGCATAATCAAACAAATTCTAGAATAACAAATCAATGCTGACGCATTCATAATAAAAGTGAGCATGAAAGAAATAAAATATGCTCTAAAAGCTCAAGATCTCACAAAAATTATGACTTTTTGATGTTTAAACTTGTGAATTTCAACTCAAGATACTACCTAAATTTAGGGAAGCAACCTAAAATTTTTTTAATTCTTCAAAAATCAACTTATCATGCTTGATTCCCTAATGTCTTAAAGTTTAAACAATCAATGCATGTTTTAATTCAAGACATATCAATAAAAATCATAAATTAATTCAAATTCATTCTAATAGTGATATGAGTGATTCACGTGAGAATAAGACAAAATTCAGGGATTTCTAATGATGATATAAAAGACCCCCCACACTTAAGATGTACATTGCCCTCAATTTACAAAGATGGATATATTGAAAAATATAGATATATAATCATAAGATACGGAGAGAAGTGCAACTTCCTGATGAATGAACTCCTTGAATTGGAGTTGTAAAGAATAATCTGCCAAGGTAATGATGCGAGTGGAGGAAGATACTCCGGTGGTGGTCGGCAAGACTTGGCAGTTGTGGAGAACCTTTTCCAACGGAGTTGCAAGTTCCTAAGTAATAGTGAGATTTGGAGCTCCTTATAACTGTGATAGACTCAGGAACTTTTTTAGGAAATATAAAGAAGCATAATTACTCGTAAAGAAATAGCCGAATAAAAATTATAAAATCTCAAGATGAAATAGTATTAAAAGAAAATAAAAAGTAATTTCAAAATATAAAGATAAAAATAAAATAAATAATAGGTGTTTATAAAGAAATTAGGGCACACGGCCGTGGGGCACGCCCGTGTGCCCTCATTTTAGCCCATGCGTTTTGTGGTTTTCGAAATTGGGCATATTGGTGTACACGGCCATGTTGCGCGGCCGTGTCAATCTTCGTTTGCTTCTCCTACGCCCGTGTATGTAGGCACACGCCAATGTTATTTTGACAGGCTCGACCACAGTTGGTGGGTATGGTCGTGTCACACACCCGTGTTAATTTGGCATGATTGCCCACGGCCATGTAGAATGGCCATGGCAACTTATCAGATCCCGTGTTGGGGAAACATTTTTTCTCTATTTTCACACGGCCGTATCACACGGCCGTGTTGCCCCCATTGTATGTGCACGGCCTACGACACGCCCGTGTGCCTGGCCCTGTGGTTCTGGAAATCCTGTATTCAGTGACTCAATTAGTGAATTAAATATTAAAGACTAAAATTTAAAGAAGTTAACACTGTTAGTGCTTGGGTTGCCTCCCGAGAAGCGCTTGTTTATAGTCTAAGCTCGACTCTACCTTTCTGGTGCATGGTCATGGTGGTGCGAGGAGTTTACACTCCTCCTCCCTGCTATCAATTTTATCAACATAGGGTTTAAGACGAGTACTGCTTACCTTAAAAGTGCCGAATTTGGGATGAATTACCTCGACTGTACCATATGGGAAAATACTGAGTACCGTAAGAGGGATTGCTCCGTTAGGTTCAGAAGTGGCAATGCGAGGGTCTGTTGCATCTAGTAGTACCTTGTCTCTAACCTTAAGTTGATTTGGTGCGACATTGAGCTCGTCATGGCGTGGTTTTGGTTTATCATGTGTCTTCGGTTTATGTGTCCGCCATTCATCTAGTTCCTCAATTTGTAGCCTTCGTTCTTCATAGATAGGTCTTTTGTTGCTGCTTGAACATGGCTCATGTTGGTTCTTCGAACTTATTTCCAGCAAAGTAGGTTGCACCACATGGTTAGTTTTAGTAGAATAATTTATACAACCACCTTCAAGTTTTGATGTGTTACTCGTATTACGAGCTTGAAGGGTGATTGTTTCGTCTCCCACACGAAGTGTGAGTTCACCTGTGCCAACATCAATTATTGTTTTAACGGTTGCTAAAAAGGGCCTCCCTAAAATTAAAGGAACGTTACTATCCTCCTCTATGTCTAGAACAACGAAATCAACTAGGAATATAAATTTATCAATTTTAACAAGTACATCTTCAATAATCCCCCTAGGAAATTTGATTGTTTTATAAGCTAATTGAATATTCATCCTAGTTTGTTTAGGTTTCCCGAGACCTAGTTGCTTAAACATTTTGTAAGGCATAATATTGATACTAGCCACTAAATCAGCCAAAACATTATTAACATCTAGGCTACCAATTAAACAGGAAATCGTAAAACTCCCTGATTTTTTAATTTGTTGGCCAACTTATTCTGCAGTATGGCTGAGCAAACCTCATTTAGCTCCACATGCGACGCCTCATCTAACTTCTGGTTATTTGTTAAAAGTTCCTTTAGGAATTTGACTACGTTTGGCATCTACGAAAGAGCTTCAATAAATGGTAAGTTAATATGTAACTTCTTTAATAATTTAAGGAATTTATCGAATTGTTCGTCTGTACGGTCTTTCCTTGTTGCGTTGGGATATGACACATAAGGTTTGTACTCTTTACTTACCGGTTTCTGGCCATTGTGGTCCACCTCACCTTTACATTTACTTACCACAGTTTCTTGCCTCGGTTTTGGTTCATGTGCAACTAACCCTTCCTCATCTTGAATGGTAATCGCATTGAGTTGCTCTATTGGGTTAGATTCAGTGTTACTCGCCAGGCTACCTTATGGTCATTCAGATATCAATTTAGCGAGCTGACCTATCTGAGTTTCGAGCCCTTGGATCGATGCTTGTTGATTCTTAAGTGCTGTCTCGGTATTGTAAAAATGAGTTTCTGACACTGAGATGAATTTTGTTATCATCTCTTTAAGGTTCGATTTTTTCTCTTATTGGTAGGGTGGTTGTTAGAAGCCTGGAGGTGGTGGTGGTCTCTGATTTCCTTGTCCTCTCTATGAAAAATTTGGGTGGTTCATCCAACCTGTATTGTAAGTGTTACAATAAGGATTATTTTGAGATCGAGGATTATTACCCATCTAATTTAATTGCTCGTTCTCCATGTTGTGGTCATAGGTCGGGTATTCTGAATTGTTTGATCCACCTCCACTTGCTTCGCACTGTATTACTGGGTGAACCTGTGAAGAACCAAGAAAACTGTCAATTTTTCTATTCCAAAGTTCTACCTGATTAGAGAGCATGGTGACCGAATCGACGTTAAAAACGCCTGCTGTTTTCGTTGGCTTTGTCCTTATGACTTGCCACTGAGAATTATTCAATGACATCTCTTCTATAAATTCATAAGCATCCTCAGGTGTCTTATTATTGATAGTTCCACCAGAGGCTGTATCGATCATTTGTCGAGTCGAAGGATTCAGGCCATTGTAAAATGTTTGAACCTGTAGCTAGAGTGGTAACCTATAGGGAGGGCACCTTCTCAACAGATCCTTGTATCTCTCCCATGCATCGTAGAGTGTTTCTAAATACATCTGCACAAAAGGGGAGATATCATTACGTAATTTGGCTTTTTTGGCCGGTGAAAAATATTTTAATAAAAACTTTTCGGTCATTTGTTCCCAAGTAGTGATTGACCATCGTAGTAACGAGTTTAACCATTGTTTAGCCTTATTCTTCAACGAAATAGGAAACAACAGAAGGTGAATGGCATCATCAGAAACGCCATTGATTTTAAAAGTGTCGCAAAACTCTAAAAAATTTGCCAAGTGAGCGTTGGGATCCTCATCCTGCAAACCATCAAATTGAACAAATTGCTGTATCATTTGAATTGTGTTAGGTTTTAGTTTAGGTTTTAGTTCAAAATTATTTGCAGCAACAGCAGGCCTAACTATACTTGACTCAGTTCTTTTTAAAGAAGGTTTAACATAATCATACATAGTACGTGGAGCAGGATTCTAATTTACTTGATCAGCGACAATCGCAGGAGGTAGCAGATTTTCCTGGTTTTCAGCCATCTCCTCGGTTGTGGTTGAAGTATAGTCCTCTTGTTCTTCCTCTGTGTATCTTAAGCTTCGCCTTATTTCTCTTCGGTTTCTACGAACTGTGCGTTCGATCTCACTATCAAATAGTAATGGTCCAACGAGTTTCTTCTAATCATACACTATAAAAACTTGCCAGGAACGAATAAAAGAAAAAATAGACAATAAAATAAAAATTTAAATTGCAAATAAAGTAGAATGGATAAAGTAATTAAAATCGAGTGTTCCTAATATCCTAGTTCCCCGGCAACGGTGCCAAAAAACTTGGTACGTGATATTCGCGACAGGTTTTAAAAATTTATAATTAATCATTCTTGAAACTAACTATTATCACGATAAAGACAAGTGTACCTATCGAACAGTAGTATAGCTTTAGCAAGATCGGATTATTGAACCCAAAGCAACCAAGAGTACTAGCAATTACTTTCTTTTTATTATCTACCCTAAAAATTAAGGGATTTGTTTATCTAAACTAAATAACTAAATTAAGGGTGCATAGAGAGAAAATGGGGAAAAGCTTTTGGGAAAATTTGATTGATTAAGACAATACCCAAGGAAAAATCCACCTAGACTTCACTTGTTATTTGACTCTGAATTAGATGATTTATTCATTTGACTTGATCTGTAGAAATCCCTAAGTTATATTATTATCTCTCTCGAGACTAATAAATTGAAATCTCTTTCTAATTAACGCCCTAGTGTTGCATTAACTCGATCTATGGATCCCCTTATTAGGTTTCACCCTAATCCGAAAAAATCTTATCACCTTATCTCTAGGCGTGCAATCAACTCCGCTTAATTATGACAAACTTACTCATAAACAGGGTCTATTCATCCTCTGAATAAGAGCATTAACTTGAATCAATATCCTGGAATATTAAAACAAGAATTAATAACACATAATTAAGAACAAGTCAAATATTTATCACACAATTCAGATAATAATAACAAGATCTGTCTTAGGTTTCATTCCCCTTAGGTATTTAGGGGTTTAGTTCATAACTAAGAAAGAAAACATCTCAAAAGAATAAAGATAACAAAACATAAAGAAAACCCAAAACCTCTGAATGGAAATTGAAGGGAGATCTTCAGTCTTGACGATGAATCCGACTTCTGAGATGGACCAATCGGCTTCCCTTGAGTAATTCCTTGCTTCCTACTCCGCGTGTCTCCCTCTAAGTGCCTCCTCCAATGTTTAAATAGGCTTTAGAATGCCTAAGAGCCCTCAAAAGTGGCTTTTTTCGAATAGGACTATACTTGGGCTCGGTAGGGACCCGCCCGTGTGCGATTACTCTAGCCTGTGGTCAAGGCTATTGAATAGGCACGAGCGTGTACTCTACCTGTGTAAGTCGTGCTTCGATCTTGCCAAATGGACACGGTCGTGTGCCACGCCCGTGTGAGGAAATCCAAGCCGTGTTGATTTCCCACGTGGGTCCATTTTCTCCATTTTCGGCCCATTTCTCGCTCTTTTTACTCTCTTATGCTCACCTGAGTATAGAACATGAAATTAAAGGATTAGGAGCATTGATTCACCAAATCTAAGGAGAAACCATCCATAAATGTGCTAGGCATGGGATAAAAATATGTATAAATTACGGTTTATCACAAATCAGTATGTATGTCCTGTTTCGCCACAGCTTAGACATACGGGTGTGTCTAATGCTGTGTGAGGCACACGGCCTGTTTACACGGGTGTGTGACCTTTTAAAAATTGAAATTTTTTTACAAGTTCTGAAAAGTTCACATGTTATCGATTTAGTCCTAAATGCATGGATTAGACCTTGTATGCTTGGCATAAGTTTGTAATAAACATGAATGAATGGTGTTTTATTGGATTGAGATGGTATTTGATATTTGGTTGTTTTGATCTAAGTTATGAGTCTGGTAATTCCTCTTTACCTATTCCGGCGACGGATATAGATTAGGGGTGTTACAAGTACATTAGTCAGAGGTTTATGGACCAGAAAAGGAAAGAGTTTTTAGAGCTGAACCAAGGCCGTAGGACGGTGACTGAGTATGAACATGAGTTTATGAGATTCAGAAAATATGCACAGGAGTGCATATCTATAGAAGCCATTATGTGCAAGAGGTTCGAAGATGGTTTGAACGAAGACATTCATCTATTAGTTGGCATTTTGGAGATAAGAGAATTTGTGGTGCTCGTGGAGAGAGCATGTAAGGCCGAGGAATTGGCCAAAGAGAAGAGAAGAGCTGACATCGAGTCCCGAATCTTAAGGAAAAGAGAAATGGGGAAATCACAGCAGACCTCATCTAAGAGACTGAGAGAGTTTCCTACCCAATCAAACGCGTTAGTGGGGTTATCAAATAAGAGTAAAATAAGTAACATACGACATCAAAGCCCAAACCACTTCTGTCGCGAATGTTGGAAGTGCTCGGCCAAACAGGCCAGAGTGTTTACAATGTGGTAGACGCCATATTGGCAAATGCCGAACGAATGAAAGAGGTTGCTTCAAATGTGGATCTTTGGACCACTTCATCCAAGACTGCCCTGAATTAGATGAGAAAGAGAAAAAGCAAGACGTGAGGGCGAGTAGTGCTCCTATGAGGGGTAGACCACAGAAGAACCCGGGCAGTAGGGCTAGTAGTAGAGGTGCCCCTAGAGATTCAGCTGTGAGGTCTGAGGGCCGTGTGCCTGCAAGGACTTATGCCATTCATGCTCGCGAAGAGGCATCTTCACCAGATGTGATTACGGGTACTTTTTCTCTTCATGATATCTCTGTTATTACTTTGATTGATCTGGGGTCTACTCATTCCTATGTATGCATGAAATTAGTACCCAGTATGAATATGTTTGTTGAGTCCACCGAATTTGTGATCAAAGTGTCAAACCTGTTAGGTAGGCATGTGATAGTTGATAAAGTGTGTAGAGATTGTCCTTTGATAATTAGAGGTTATTATTTTCTAGCTAACCTCATGCTACTATCATTTGATGAATTTGACCTAATTCTTGGCATGGATTGGTTAACTGCACATAATGTGATAGTAAATTGTGGTAGCAAGTTCATTGAAATGAAATTTGAGAATGGGGATATTATTTGAGTTGAATCAGGTGAACCGGATAACTCACTAGTACTGATTTCATCTTTGACTATAGAGAAATATTTGAGAAAAGGGTATGAATCCTACCTAGCATTTGTGTTAAACAACAAAGATTCGAAAGTAAAAATTGAGATAGTGCCGGTGGTATGTGAGTATCAGGATGTATTTTCGAAATAGCTGCCTGGATTACCTCCAACTAGAGAAGTTGAGTTTGGCATCGAGTTGGTCTCTGGTACGATAACTATCTCGATTACTCTGTATAGAATGGCTCTAACGGAGCTAAGGGAGTTGAAGGCTCAGTTACAAGAGTTAACGGATAAAGGTTTTACAAGACTGATTTATTCACTGTGGGGTGCTCTGATACTTTTTATGAAAAAGAAAGACGGGTAGATGAGATTGTGTATAGACTACCGTGTATAGACTACCGACAGCTCAACAAAGTAACCGTGAAGAACAAATACCCCTTGCCAAGGATCGATGATTTTTTCGATCAGTTGAAGGGAGCCATCATGTTTTTTAAGATCGACTTAAGGTCGGGCTACTATCAGTTGAGGGTTAAGGAGCAAGATGTACCAAAAATCGCGTTTAGGACGAGGTATGGGCACTATGAGTTTCTTGTTATACCTTTCGGTTTAACAAATGCTCCTGCGGTGTTCATGGATTTGATGAACCGCATTTTCTGGACATATTTGGATAAGTTTATAGTGGTCTTTATCAACAACATACTGATTTATTCGCGTGATGAGAGTGAGCACGCAGAGCATTTGAGAACTGTTTTACAAACCTTAAGAGATAAACAATTATAGCCAAGTTCAGTAAGAGTGAATTTTGACTTAAAGAAGTTGGATTCCTAGGACATATCATATCGGGAGATGGAATCAGAGTTGACCCTAGCGAAATCTCGGCCATTGTTGAGTGGAGATCGTCGAGGAATGTGACAGAGGTTCAAAGCTTTTTGGGTTTAGCTGGGTACTACAGAAGATTTGTAAATGGGTTCACAATAATAGCTACTCTAATGACAAAGTTGTTACAAAAGGATGTCAAGTTTGAATGGACAGAGAAGTGCCAACAAAGTTTCGAGAAATTAAAGGCCAAGTTGACCGGAGCTCCAGTTCTGGTTCAACCAAAATCGGGGAAAGAATTTGTGGTTTATAGCGACCCCTCCTTAAATGGATTGGGGTTCATACTCATGCAAGAAGGCAAAGTGATAGCATATTCCTTGAGACAGCTAACACCATAAGAGAAGAATTACCCGACTCACGATTAAGAGTTGGCTACCATTGTGTTCGCGTTGAAAATTCGGGGACATCATTTGTATGGCGAGAGATGCCAGTGTTCACTGACCATAAGAGTCTAAAGTATTTGATGACTAAGAAGGAGCTGAATTTATTGCAACGAAGGTGGTTGGAGTTGATAAAGGATTACGAGTTGGTAATTGACTACCACCCTAGAAAGGCGAATGTAGTCGCTGATGCTTTGAGTAGGAAATCATTGTTCGCCCTGAGGGCTATGAATACTCAGCTAACTGTGGTTGATGATGGCTCAATTTTAGCTAAGATGAGAGCTAGACCTATGTTCCTTTAAGAGATATGTGAGGCTCAGAAAACTGATGAGGACTTGCAAGCTAAAATGGCCCAGTATGAAATGAGAAGTGAATCAGAATTTCGTATTAATACTGACATTTGTATGATATACCGTGACAGGATCTATGTACCCAAGGATAGGAAGCTCATTTAGAAGATTTTACGAGAGGCACATAGGGGTTGCTTGTCTATCCATTCGGGTAGTGTGAAAATGTACAATGACTTGAAGAAAATGTACTGGTGGTCGGGAATGAAAAGTGACATTTTTGAGTTTGTCTCTAAGTGTCTGGTTTGTCAACAACCAAAGGCTGAGCACCCGGTACCCTCGGGTCTGCTTCAGCCCATAATGGTTCTTGAGTGGAAATGAGACTGAGTAACCATGGATTTTGTGTCAGGGCTGCCTTTGACGCCAAAGAAAAAGGATTCCGTTTAGGTCGTTGTTGATAGACTTACCTAGTCGACACATTTTTACTGGTGCGTGCCGACTACTCCCTTAAGAAATTGGCTAATTTGTATGTTTCGAAGATAGTGAGACTTCACGGGTGCCCTTGTTGATTATCTTGGATAGGGATTCGAGGTTTACCTCGAGGTTTTGGAAGAAGAGGCAAGAAGCTTTGGGGACAAATTTGAATTTTAGCATAGCTTTTCATCCGCAAATCGACGGTCATTTAGAAAAAGTAATTCAGATATTAGAGGACATGTTATAGTGTTGTGTTCTCGAGTTTCGAGGAAGTTGGGAAAAGTATTTACCGCTATTCGAATTCTCTTACAACAACAGTTATGAGTCAAGTCTAAAAATGGTGCCATATGAGGCTTTATATGGGCGTAAGTGCCGAACGCCTTTATATTGGACTGAGTTGAAAGAGAATCAGATTCACGGGGTTGATTTGGTCAAAGAAACTGATGAAAAGGTTAATGTGATTCGTGATTGCTTGAGAGCCGCATTGGATAGACAGAAATCCTATGCGGACTTGAAATGGAAAGAGATCGAGTTCCAAGTCAGGGATAAAGTGTTTTTGAAAGTATCCACATGGAAGAAAATCCTTAGATTCAGTAGAAAAGGCAAGCTGAGCCCGCGGTTTATTGGACCTTATGAGGTGGTTGAGAGAATTGGGCCTGTAGCATACTGATTGGCCTTGCCTCGAGAACTAGAGAAAATTCATGATGGCTTCCATGTATCGATGTTATGCCGCTACCAATCTGACCTCTCATATGTGATTTCACCGGAAGAAATTGAAATAAGCCCGGATATGACCTATGGTGAAGAACCAATTAAGATTTTGGATCGATAGGCCAAGAAGTTAAGGAATAAAAGTGTAGCACTTGTAAATGTTTTGTGGCATAGACACGGAGTCGAGGAAGCCACGTGGGAACCCGAAGATATTATGAGAGATCAATACCCGAACTTATTCGCCAGTAAGATTTTCGAGGATGAAAATCCCTAAGGGGAGAATTGTAACAACCCAATTTTGGGCCTAGTCGGAACAGCGGTTTTGAGACCACTAAACCGGGGTTGGAGAAATTATTTTTATATTATTTTATGTGTTGTGGCATGATTATATGAGAGTATGAAAATTTTGGTGAATTAATTTTATTGATTGCTTACTTAATTAGGAAAAAGGACTAAATTGCATAAAGGGTAAAAGTTCTATTTTACTTGATAAACATACCAAATAGCTAGAGAGCCATAATTGGAGGTCTTTAAAGGGCGATTAGACCCCCTCCAAGAGGCATGGCCGGCTATAGGGACAAGGAAATCAATGGGTCAAATGGTTAGGTAATTTTATGACCTGATTTTGACTAGAATAAAAATTAAATAAAGAGAAAGATATCATCTTTTTCTACCATCTTCTCCACTGAAAATTTAGCCATTTTAGGGGGTTTTGAGCTTCAAAAATTTCAGCCACTCTCTACTCTTGCAAATAAGTGACTTTGATGACTTTTCTTAAAAAATTTTACATTTTTAGAACCCTTGTAGCATGAGCTTTCAAATGAAGGGACTATTTTACAAAATGGATGAAAGACTAGGGTTTTTCCATGATAGTAGACATTTTATTTTCTAAAATTTTATGGAAGAAAATGAATCATAGTTATGAAATAAATAACTTTTTTGAAAAGATTTCTCATGAAAACCCTAAAAAGGACCATTTTGCATAAGTTGTAAAATAGGTGATAAAGATGTGAAATATTGAAACCATAGTTATGAAATAAACAACTTTTGTGAAAAGATTTATCATGAAAACCCTAAAAAGGACCATTTTGCATAAGTTGTAAAATAAGTGATAAAGATGTGAAATATTGAGAATTTTGGACTGCTTCTAGTGTAAAAAGTAATTGACTAGGCTTAAGATATGAAGAAATTCGATAAAAATTGATTTTCAGACCTAGGGGTAAAATGGTCATTTTGCCTAATTTTAAATTGTTGAGTATCTAGATTAATAAAATGATTAAATTCGTAAATGTTTATCATTCTAGATCAAGAATTACAAAATTCGGGCCTAGACCAGGGAAAAGTAAAGTAAATGGACTAAGCTGAACTGGTCGTCTACATTTTGTAATCCGAGGTAAGTTGTATGTAAATAATACAACTACATTGATATTATATGTGTTTGTATTGAAATAGCATCAATTGCTTGTTTGTGGAAATAATCATGTTTGATGAATATTGAGATAGTAGGACTCCCATTTGAACCTTAAGAAATAAATCTGATATTCAGGCCATGACATTTGGGATATTTATGTGCTAGTGTAAGACATGTTTGGGACATGCATCGGCCACATTATGAGAGCCAGTGTAAGACCATGTCTGGGACATGACATTGGCACGGATACGGGAAAGCCAGTGTAAGACCATGTTTGGGACATGATATCGACTTGATGGATGAGCCAGTGTAAGACCGTGTCTGGGACATGGCATTGGCATTATACCCAATGTTTGAGGCTTAATGACTATCCGATAGTATTCTAAATGGTTCAACGGTGAGAGTTATAGTTTAAGTTAAATGAGAAAGTATAACCATGTTGTGAGTGACACAGGCACCTAAATGAAATGCATGAGATGTGAGCTTAGTATATGCTATGTGAATTGTGTTGGATAATGACGAGTAAGTTGTGCTTATGCCTATTTTAGTGTTATGAGCATGATGATGACTGGTAAAGTTGTCGTTATATTTATTTTCATGCAACTTACTAAACTTTATGCTTACCCTATTTCTTTCCATTTTCTTATAGTGCCGCCTAATTAGCTCGTGGATCAACGGACGTCGGAGGCATCGATCACACTATCAGTCAAAGCACTCGGTATAGTTAGACCTATTTATTTTGATTATGGCATGTATAGGATCCTGACTTTAGAATTTTGTGTAATTGTTAATTGGTCAATTGTGTTGACTTACTTTAGCATTTTGATTCATTTTGTATAAGGCCACGAAAATGGATAAAGTTGAAAGTTGTTATATAAATACAAGAAGTTAATTCATGAATGGGTAGTTTGTTGGTTGTTTTAGTAAATATGAAATGTGTAAAGGCCTTAGATGTGGTTGTCGGATTGAGGAATCATATTATGATGATCTTTAGCATGATGGATATTGTTATTTTGTATTTTAGGGTGGCAAAGGGCTTGGTAAATAGCTCTATGTTGTCCACACGAATAGACACACGGACGTGTGTTTAGTCGTGTGTGTAACACCCCAAACCCGACCCAGACGTTATGGCCAGATCCGACATGCCACATCGAAGCGTTCAAAACATTTTATATTGTTGATCCAGAAAAACTTACTCAGTGTTTTAAAAGATAATTTCATTATAGGTTAAAGTGAATGGAAGCTGTGCACCAGGTAGGAAATCGGAAAAAAGGTGGTGAGTCCATCGGACTGCTTAAGTACCAAGCTCCCTTCGGATCCAATCCTAGACATGCATACCACCATTGCCACACCTTAACGTCATGGATATTTCTAGGAAACCGATTTGATTAAGTCATTTTTAGGAAAAGTGATAAATTTTGGAAAATACTTTCATTGCGGAAGCTTTGCTTGTTTTCGTGTTATTTTGAAATCAATTACTGTTTTTGAAAACGCGCCTTAAAGCTATCCAATTTCAACAGTTAAATATAAATATTACCTATCTTAATAAAACATATAAAAACCATCAAAAATAAATAAGCGGCCTTATTACATTTAAAAGCCCAAAACCTCAAACGTAATTAAAAGGATGTCCAGTTCACCAGAAGAAAATCAAACTTTCAGAACGGGTGGCCACTCCAAATTCCCTCACAGCTCCAAGCCCACTATGGTTGAGGATTACCTGCGTGGATGAAAATAAAAGAGGTGAGTTTGGGGAAACTCAGTGTGTAAAATAACCCAACCATAGTCTAAATCAGCTCAACCCATAGAAACAGAATAAGTTGGCCTTAGCCCAGAACAGAAATTCAGAATAAAGCCCATAGGCCCATAACAGAATAGAACAGATATTACATGTTTATGCAGAAACCCAACCTAGATTCATCCATAACACCCCCGTACCAGCCTTACACCATGTGGGGAGACAACTTGACCCACCCAACCGCTACACACCACAGAAATCGCAGCAAGGCTGCCAGATATTGCGACGGAGTCACCAGATACAGATATTGTGGCAGAGCCACCAGAACAGATATATGTGGCAGAGCCACTAGAACGCTTCCTCCATAATATAACCCATGTCCCCATGTAACAGAAATAATATGTCATGGCATACGTATACAGAAACAGAACATCATGCTTTTCAGAAAAAAAATAACCCTAGGGGTATAACAGTAATTTTGCATACATAGGGGTGTTCAAGTAATTTCACTATTCTTAAGGTTTTCATACATAACATAGCCATTTACGTACGATCAGAAACACTTACCGCATTTTCTTACCAACTTGGGCCCGTTGGTCCATTATCCCGTTTTTGGCCCATTAAACCCAAAAATATCGAAATGCACGGAATCGCGCACTCTGCAGACTTATCACTTTAATTTACCATATACATCAACTATTAATCTCATGAGCATTCACACAGTCGCAAGATCTCAAAATACCGGCTTTTTGGCATTTCGGCTTTTCGGCTTGTGCCGATCTAGTCTATAACGGGGTGTTAGTTACACACCTGTTTGCGACGATATGCTGACGAGATCCACATACGAACTGCCTACAATTGGATTACTAACACGTTAATCTAACTATTCAAATATGAACTACGTATTAACCCCTTACAATATTCGGCCAACCACACCTACAGATCATAGTAAGCTTATAAGAAATCAATAAGCAACTCATTAACAAATTTTTGTTAATGTTTACCACATAATCATAATTTCACTGCAAGCTGTCTTCCTGAGCAACAGTCACTAAATCATTTATAACTCGAGCTAAAAAACTCCAAATTAAGTGCCGTTAATTTTCCCTGAAAATAAACTCATATATCTTCTATCCATAAAATTTTCAGAATTTTTAGTTTGGCCAATAAATACCAGATTTTTCTTAAAGTTTCCCATGTTTCACTGTTTGACTAATCTGACCACTCTTAATTACGAATCAAATTTCTCATTGTACAGAATTCAAAATATGTTCTCATTTATTTCATTTGAAACTAGACTCATTAAGCTTTAATTACATACTTTATTCACCTTCTAACTCATCTCTCACAATTTATGGTGATTTTCCAAAGTCATGTTACTGCTGCTGTCCCAAGCAGATTTATTACCAAATCACTCTTTCACACATAACTTGCATGCATGTTATTTAAACATTATATTACCAATCAATCATCACATATCTATGAGTTTACTTAAGTATAGTCTCCATTTCATCATTTTAAAGCACAACATGTTAGCCGATTTTTCCCCTTAGCATCTAAGGCACATGCATGCTCATTTGTTTGGCTCAACTTCACCTATCTTCCATTTTTCATCAAAAGAACATGAAACAACAACCATTTCCTTCATTTTAATTCATGACCAAATGCTCACAACACAACCAAAAACCAAAATATGCTTCAAGATTTAAGGTAGAACTAAGAAGAACTAATGAACATCAAGATAGAAGCAAACTACCATGAACTTAACTACCATGAACTTACCTTCAATTTTCTTCCCCAAGTGACCGAACATTCAAGAGCTTTCTCTTCTCCTTTCTCTTCTCTAACTTTCGGCTATGATGAACAAAGATGGACAAAACTTTGTTTTTTTCACCCCTTTTTCTTTTAATAAAATTTCATATTTCATCCATTTAATTCTTTAATACAAAAGACATGAAATTCCCATCATGGAACATTTACCTAACCCATTATCATGGAACATTTACCTAACCCATTATCATGAAACATTTACCTAACCCATTACCATGGAACATTAACCTAACCCATTATCAATTTGTATCAATTTGTACCATAAATTATGGATATCAAGTGCACATTTTGTCTACAACAACATGATGACCAGCCACTACATGTAAAATGGGAGGTTTGACATGCAAATCCTCCTATTTTGCACTCCTATTTATTTGGCCACTACAAATTAGCCTATAGCATTTTCAAACATTTTCACATAGGTCCTATTTCATAATTTCACTCACAAATGACAAAATCAAAGCATGAAATTTTGCCAACATTCAAAGAATTCGCAAAAATTGGGGCTTTACAGTGTGCGACACACGGCTAGCCCCATGGGCATGTCGTTCGGCCGTATGTCCCCTGCACGTAAAAATTTCAAGTCAGTATGCATGGTAGTAATCACACAGGCAGAGACACGGTCGTGTGTCTCAGCCATGTGACGGGCACGGCCTAGCACACGGGCGTGTGCATCACCGTGTGACCCTTAAAGATTGCTGACGTCAGAAATAGAATGTCAAGATTTTTAGACACGAGCTAGGACACGGGCGTGTCTTGACCATGTAAGAGACATGGGCCATGGACACAGGCGTGTGTCAGGCCGTGTGAAAACCCTGTAGGTTCGAATTTAGAATTTAATTCACACGAGTGTGGGATACGAGCGTGTCCCTAGAGGCTTAGGCCATGTGTGTCACACGGGCCATCAGCACGGCCGTGTTATAATGAACACAAGGGCGTGTTGCCCTTCCACATAAGCGTGTGCCCTGTTTCAAGAGATTATTTTTCTAAAGTCAGTTAAGGACCCGAGCCGGTCCCGAGTGGTTCCCAATGGACGTTTGAGGCCTCGTAGGCCTTTGTTAAGGAGTTTAGTTACAGTTTTAAATTTGATCAAGTTTTAGATGACCTGAGAACGTTGAAAAGCATGTGTTTAAGTGTGGTAACGCCTCGTATTCTGTCCCTGCGTAGGACTCGGGCATGGGGTGTTACATTAACAATCTAACTTAATTTTGGTTTCTAGTTCACTAACCCTCTATTTACTAACTTGATTCTACTAACCCGATTTTTGGGATGTGACATGACTCATAGAAGACAAAGACATAGATGTGACTGACTAGATTGACAGTACATTGGACTAGACCCAAGAAGAATAGATCCTAAATCGTTTAAGATTTTATAAACTTGTGACATTCACAGTGTGGCATACCTAAATCCTGAATGGATGATGAACTATGTATGCATTACTCGTACATTTTGATGTAATTGAAATCCTGAGTTTGAATAGATAAAGAACTGAAAGCTGGTATGTTAGGTGTATGACTTCTATAGTATGTAGAATCATTCACAATAGTGAAATTCATAGCCCAAGACATGGGTAAATGATATCCATTCATTAGTATTACATGGCTTATGAGAAGTAAACATGAGCATGGGTCATTCGTCTTTGTGATGGATAATTGAATACTATTTGATAGTAATTGACTTTTCATGAAGAAAGATGTAACGGTTACCATGAGATAAAATACAATTATATTGGGAGAACGAATATTATCCTAAAGAGATTAAGGATATCCTATGAGGGTAACACACTTATGACAACGTCATTGGACGAGCACTGATTGAGTTCCTTTTGTAATGGTATGCTGTAGAGGAGAGCTCAATCATGATACTATAGTGGAATGACTTCATGACTAAATGAGTTTATAATTAATAGGCGAAAAGTTGGAACTTAATTATAAATCATTTGAGCCTCGATTACATATGTCCAATCAATCCCTCCATTGGCTCGTTGAAAGCAAAAATAAAGTGCATGTTGAATCAAATGAATAGAAATGATTATGGTTTTCTCCAAAATGAAAATGAAAATAGAGAAATGGAATCATTTGAAAATGAATGTGGTTTTCTCCAAAATGAAAATGAAAAATAAAAATGACCTAAAAAATGAAGTTCGAAAATAGAAATAAATCATATGGTCATAGTGAACCATTGAATGAAGAAATATTAAATATATGTTCTCATAGATACTTTTACGGTAAAGTCGCCATAATTTTAACGAAATTAGAATTGGGTTGAACAAATTATTTAATTGGGAAAATATAGAAGTTTGTTTTTGAGAAATAGAAAAATAAATATTGGGTTGATCAAATTATAAAGTATTGAGGTAAAAGTCTAAGAAGTACTTGTAATTGAACCCGATATGGAAGAGGCCCAAAAGCCCCTTATGTAAAAGGGTGGGATGAAAAATGCTAATATTATTAACTAGGGTTGACGCCCCTATGTTTCTAGTTAGACTAGGAGTTCATTTTTTAAGTTTAAATAAACTTTTCATTTTTTAAGTTGAAATAAACTTTTACAATTCAACAAGGTTCTACCTTTTCTCCTTATAAATACATGGTACCGGTTGGACTACACACACAACTTTCAGATATCATTATTCTGCCTGAAAATAGAGAGACTTTTATTCTCTAAAGATTTAATATATTTTTTGAAATAATGATTCTGTCGATTTTTATTTGAGAAGATAATTTTCATTTTCACATTAAAGAAAAGGAAACTATTTCTAGTTTTGTGTTTAAACTCGAATCGTTCGAGCCCAAATTCGAAGCAATTCGTGGTACGAGAATATTGGAGAAGGTCGTTTGGTTGAAAGTAGGGAATGATAAGAATCCATCTATTTGAAAATATAGATGCAATTTTGGTCAAGGTTTTATTGCTATAAATATCATAAACTGGGTCGATTTTCAAAGTTTTATTTTCTGCTGTGCAAGAAAATCGTTTTCGAACCAGATTTTTTCCAACAATTGATATCAAATCGCCAAGTTGTGCTCTGTTTATAGTGTAAATCGAGACAAAATTCTCTCTATTCTTCATGTTTGATTATATTGGATAAGATGTGACGTTCTTGTAATTTTATGCATGTTCAGGGGAATTTATGCGAATGAATATATGATATTATTTTATTGTTATAGATGATAAAGTAATTTTGTCAAAATTATGATTCTTAGAAATTTAATTGTAATTTATTAATTTATCGGACATGCAAATTTTATATTATGGACTATCATCTTACCGTAAATTTTTATTTTATTATTTATTTAGAATAAAATATGTGAGTTGGAAACAGACTTAGGAATTTTGTAACATTAATTTTTTCGCCGAAACCCAAAGAACTAAGATGTATTAACAGTGATCGAGATGACATAGACCTGACCTAGTCAAACCGGTAAGTGACCGACGGTGGTTCGACAATAGGAGGCTGTCGATGGTCTACTAGAGGCCCGACGGGAAGGACACAAAAATGGTGGTGGAAAGACGGGGATGACAAAAACGTGAACCAGTGCCATAGTAGAAGTTCGTGGTGACAAAATTGAAGACCCAAAGTATGGTTTGGGGTGAATTTTTTAATTTTACAATTTTTATTTTTCTAGGATAGAATTATGGAAATTTTGGTCAGTTAAATTCATTTAAATTTTATTCTTTTAATTTATTACATAAGCATGATGATATTTATTTGACTGTGAATGTATGTTCATGCATATATGAGGTATGTAGACCATATAGATTAGTAGAAAATGTCACATGTACTTGTCATGCATATATTGATCATTCATGATTGAAACCAGACATTAAAAACCTTGCATGTTTTTTTAAAATATTAAGTTGGAGAAGGTCCCTAAACAAGACTTATGACCTCCATTAATGGTCTCTTGTGATGGCATGAGACGGACCTGCCCCAAGGTAGACGTTTTCATGTGGATTTCACTAAGGAGATTTCTTAAAAATAGGCAGATTATAATCATATCATAGTTGGACCGACCTCTGTGGTTAGTTATCATGCGATATATCAGGAAGATTTGTCTTCAAAGAGGACAACTAGTCACAACATGTTACTCGGCGAGATTATCACACAGTGACTCATTTGTGGTGCATGATGCGATAGGTGCTGAGTTGATAGTTATACACTCAAGATCTTCTAGTTAAGTAACTCCCCACAGAGCTCTACTTAAATTAAAATGATGGTTAAATGTTACACGATTGTTAGTATGTAATTAGGTTCATTTATTAATTGGATAGAAATCCATGCTCTTACTAGTTGTTCATGATCAACCCACGGTGGCTTGGTTTAATGGGATTAGAAATTATCATTGCAATGGCTTACAAATTGTTTTCAAGGTTTAATGTAAGACGCATGCATCATCTTAATGCTTATCGTAATGTTACAAAGTGTTTTCAAACATTTGCTTAATACAAAGATATTAATATATGAATGTTTTAGTTTCAGTTTGAAAATGACACCAACTCTCTTATTAAACATACTCACTGAAAACAAACTGAACGGAAATAGCTATAAGGAATGAAAAAGGAACCTGATGATTGTCCTGAGTTATGAGAAACTTAAAATAGTTTTTGATAACAACTTCCCTCTAGTCACTCATGTAACACCGCAAAATAGAGCCTATGAGTTTTAGGGGTAATTTAGGAATTTTACCTTAGAGTGTTCGAAATTTTGCGACATGGTTTATTAGTAATATTTTTTACTATGGTTTTTAGAAAATTAAATCAATTTATGAAAATGAGTTTTAAATTCCTTTAATTTTGAAAATAAGAGTAATTTGTAAAAGAGTCAAAATTTAGAGTTTTTAAGAGGCAATTAGACCAAATTTTAAAATTGAACCTATTAAACCCCCACCTACATCTTGTTTTCACGTTAGCTTTCTTCATTCAATTGTTTTGCCATCCCACACTCTCCCAAGACTCTCCCAATCGATTTTTTATTTCTAAACTATAATAGCTTGATTTTGATCAACATTCAAGCCTTAAACCTCTATTAAAGAATAACACCTATAATTACCATTGATTTCTCCATTATCAAGCTTGTGAGTTTTTCGGGTTTTTGATCAAACTCTCAATTTTTCATCAACTAAAGTAACAATTCATCTTCCCATTAGTTTTAATTGTTATATAGTCTTTAAAACTAAGTTTTTGGCTATTAAATCGCATCTTTTAAATAAAAGTCGAAAATTGGGTCCTCAATGGTGGATTTTGGGATTTTGGGTAAAAACATGATTTCAAAGTACTTTTCAACTTGTTTTAATATGATTAGAAGGTTTCTAAACTTACTTTAAATTTTCGTTAAGGATTTATAGGGATTTAATGAATTTTCGTAAAAATAGCCATAAACATGTAAAAAATTTTGATACCATGAATTCAATAGTTTTGTGTAGTTTAAATGTCGCGAATTTGTTGTAGGTGATTGATTAGATGTATGAAATCAATTTTAGGTGAAAATATTAAGTATAGAGGAAGATATTTGAGTTTTAAGTTTGTTAGTCGAAATTTAAATTTCGTGGGGAAAATAACTTAGACTTGCATTTTTGGTTGGTTTAAGTTAGTCTTTGGCTAAATATTGATAGTGTAAATTGTGTGGTTATTATGTGTGAAGTGTCGGAATTGTTGGAGCCTTCTTCGAGTAGAGATAAATGCAAGGAAAAACTAGTTTAAGCTTTTAGCTTTTCGGTGAAAATGTAATCGGTGAGTGTTTGGAATCGTTGCTAGTAGACACGATTCATAGTGTTAATTGAGAGCTTAGGAATAGCCTAAACCTTTATCCTATGTTCCGAGTGTAACCTTTCTATTTCCTTTATCTTATTTTTGCAAATTATGTGATTTTGTTAATAATTGTGGATTGATTATTATGATGAGATATTATGTTATGAGACATGTGTGATGACTATTGTGAATTGTGTGGTGGGCATCATATACATGCCAAATGAAAATGATAATGATATGCTAATAATGCAAATATGTGCGAAAGCGAGTGGAATTTCAGTAAGTATATATTTGTTTAATTATGGAATGTAATATTATTATGACAAGTATTATGTGGGAATACTTGTAAATGATATATGATGTACTGGTTTTAATACACACATATGTCATCAGATATGTGATGACGCAATGACCATTATTATGACACTTTAAGTGCAATTAAATGTGAATTCAATAAGCATGTATTGTGTACAAGTTCATTATGTGAATTAATGAACATAAACATAGATGATGTGCATTAAATCAGTAATTAAAATTGTGTAATTTTGGATATTTTGGCCTTATGACCTTATGAGACCGTTGGATATAGTTGGCATACCATAGGATTATGAGTACTCACTTATATGTGTTTTGTGATGTGGGCATTGAAGCCTTGGGAGATGTTGGAGAGATAAGGAAATCTGAGCTAAGCTTCATTCAACGAGACATGTTTGGTGTGTTGGAGAGTGTTAGCTTTATGCTTCACTTTTGATATATGCTTGACTCTATGAGTCATTTGATGTGTTGGAGATCCGTGTATCCGATGTGTGGTTTAGAGCCCATTTTTATGTTTCATAGCCTCAAGTGTCAAATTATCTTAAAATGTACATGTGTAAAATGATGTATGCCTAAATGAGTATGTGGTTGCTATGCAAATTATCATTTAAATATGATCTTAATTGTTGTAGTAATACGATGTGAGATGGATGCTTAAACATGTGAATAATATGTTAAATGAGTTTATTTAAGCTTCATGAAAATGTTAGTATGTTTTTATAGTAAATTGCGTATGCAATTGTGGTTTGGATTGTTTCCATTTAACTTATTAATGCATGTGAACATATTAGCTAGACTTGTGGGTTATTAAAGCACTACAGCAAAATTGACTTTTAGCGGCGTTTTTTAGGCCTATAGCGGCGCTTTTAAGCACCGCTAAAACTATTTGTGGCGTTTTTACAAGCGCCGCAAAAAACGTCGCTATAGATAACACCATTAAATTTTGCGACGTTTATGTGAAAAAAATGCCGCTATAGAACATGACTTTTAGCGGCCCTTTCCCCACAAACGCTGATAAAGAACATGACCTTGCCAACAAACGCCGCTAAAGAACATGATCTTTAGCGACGCTTTCTCCACAAATGTCGCTAAAGAGTTTGACTTTTAACAGCGCTTTTTCAAAAATGCCACTAAAGGTCATAAATAATAAAAAAATTAAAATATTATAAAAACGCCATAAATCCATTCCCATCCCTTTACCTGCTTAAGCAAATCCTTTAAAAATGTTATTATCAGTACATATATCACTCTATTATTTGGAAATTCATAAACAAGAAGATCAATTTTTTTACTATATCTCATACAGCAAGTCAAATTGCCTTTGATTACATAAGATTCCTTTTGAATTTTTTTTAAAAAAAAAATTCAAACTAGTTCATATCAACTTGCTCAAGTTGTATGTATGAATTGCAACATCAACACCTTATTTGAACTTACAATTCTACGAAAGCATAAAATGCAATTCCATGAGCATGCATTTAAAGTGGCAGAAAAAATTTACTGATTACAGTGACAGTCTAAGCTCCAAATATAGCTCTTGTGTGTCGCTTGATTCTGAATTCTGACTGGTCGATCCCAATGAGTTGCTACGATGTCTCTTGCTCATTGAATGTGAATCCTGTAAGAATGTAAGGAACTAAAACAAGTTAAATTTTAAAACACAATCATCACATGGCACATAAATTAAATTTCAGCAACTAAACAATTCAATTTGCAGTACTTAAAAACTTCAATTTACAACACTTTAACACTTCAATTAGCAGCACTTTAACACTTCAATTTGCAGCACTTTAACAATTCAATTTACAACATTTAAACACTTCAATTTGCAGCACTTTAACATCTCAATTAACAACATTTATACTCCTCAATTACAGCGTTAAAACATCTCAATTTCCAGCAACTAAACACTTCAATTTGCAGTACTTAAACACTTCAATTTACGACATTTGAACACTTCAATTTACAACATTCAAACACTTAAATTTGCAGCACTTTAACACTTCAATTTACAGCATTTAAACACTTCAATTTGCAGCACTTTTACATCTCAATTAACAACATTTATACACCTCAATCACAGCGATAAAACATCTCAATTTCCAGCAACTACACTTCAATTTGTAGTACTTAAACACTTCAATTTACAACATTTAAACACTTCAATTTACAGTATTTAAACACTTCAATTTGCAGCACTTTAACACTTCAATTTGCAACACTTTAACACTTCAATTTACAGCATTTAAACACTTCAATTTGCAGCACTTTAACATCTCAATTAACAACATTTATACTCCTCAATTATAGTGTTAAAACATCTCAATTTCCAGCAATTATACACTTCAATTTGCAGTACTTAAACACTTCAATTTACTTCAATTTACAACATTCAAACACTTCAATTTGTAGCACTTTAACACTTCAATTTGCAGCACTTTAACACTTCAATTTGTAGCACTTTAACATCTCAATTAACAACATTTATACCCCTCAATTACAGCGATCAAACATCTCAATTTCCATCAACTAAATACTTCAATTTGCAGTACTTAAACACTTCAATTTACAACATTTAAACACTTCAATTTACAGCATTTAAACACTTCAATTTGCAGCACTTTAACATCTCAATTAACAACATTTATACACCTCAATTACAGCGATAAAACATCTCAATTTACAACATTTAAGCACTTCAATTTACAGCATTTAAACACTTCAATTTACAACATTTAACACTTCAATTTGCAGCACTTTAACACTTCAATTTACAGCACTTAACACTTCAATTTGCAGCACTTTAACACTTCAATTTACAGCATTTAAACACTTCAATTTGCTGCACTTTAACATCTCAATTAACAACATTTATACACCTCAATTAACATCTCAGTTTCTAGCAACTAAACATTTCATTAGTGATGCACTAGCAGGTTAATTAGAGCCTGAAATTGCTTCATTAAAAAATTATAAAATATAATTCAAACATTGTACTTTAGAAATTGAAGGTAGTAAGCAGTTTATTAAAAAAATTAAAAAAGTTATATAAGATTTTTATTATAAAATATTTAATAAAAAGGGTAAAATTACAAATAATTATAATTAAAATTAAATGAATATATTGAAACTTAACCAAACCAAGAGATATTGTTTCATTGAAGTTATCAAAACCTAAATAGTTTTTGTTTTTAATTTACGACAACATTAAACTGATTATTTTACGACAAGTAAGATACTGGTAATTGATTATGTTGACTAAATGCCATTTGAAACATGAGTATGATGACACACTAGCAGGGATATGAATATAAACATGCAAACAGATGCATGTAAGCCTGCAAACAAACACATCAAGAACATGCACATGTCCATTAAAATGTCATATTTCTTTTTCTTTCTTATAACAAGGAAAAATGTCAAATCTATTTAAAAGGAACAAAATTAACAAGACGGCAATCAGAGATAAAGAGAAAAAACAATTTAAACAAGAGCAAACTCAATTATCAATCTAAATACAAAAGTAGAAGTTATCAATGCTTGCTTGGATCAAAGTCATCTATGAACTATGATTACCATTTGTCCTACAGCGAAATAGACAACACACACCAAAAAAGAAAAACAACAATATATTTAAAAAACAAAGTTAAGAATAGATGTTGTAGATCCATGGGTGACACCATATTCATCTGCAGAATATGGAATAGCTTTGTTCTTTTTCCCCTTTTTTTTTATTACTATTAGTATCCACTAGAGGACCGGTGGTAGCATAGCAATATTAGTTTTTTTATAAATAAACAAATAAATAAGATCATAATGTTTTGTATAACCTAAGGTCAGAGAAATGTTAATGGCGCATACCTGAACTTTGCATCATTCTTAGGAATTGAAGGTAGCCTAGTCAGCCTTCTGGTAGAAACACTTCCTCCAAGATTTAAGTGATAATGATATATCTTATTATCACTAATGCCTGCAGCCAGACACAAAATTGACTTTATTAAATACATAACAAAGAATTTAGCAGCAGGGACACACACACACACACATGCATGTATATATATATATTGTTTAATATGCTCTAATTGACGGAATAAATGGACAAATTTTAATATTAAAAAGAAAAGAAAAGAAGGATGCCTCTTGACACCATTTCAGGCACTATAATAAGTTGTTCATCCAAATGAATTATTTAAAATTCAGATCATAAATTCATACTAAAAAGCGTAGTAAACTTAAAGTAGAATTGAGTCATTCACAACCCTGTATTATCGCCTATACCTTAAGCAGCTAACAACTGACAGGAAATACGTATAGCCTAGTGGTAACCACGTTAATCCTCCAAAAAAGAGATCCCTAGTTCTAATTCCATGTTCCCCTAACTGTAGTCAAAATCTAAGCAATTCAACAATGGATATTTGACTAGCCAAAGAAAAAAAAAACTAAATATCTGATTTAAGGTCTGGGTCTTCAAAAGGCTAAATCCTAAATATGACTTATCAGAAGCTTAATTTTCCACTTTTCAAATATAAGTTTCTTACCTTTTCAAGCAAATTTCCTCTAAACAGATGCATACTAAATTTCTTAGCTTCTGGTACTGCTCAACTTTACTTGCAAATAGTGTATCAGTTCTTTCAATACATTCATGAAATTCAGTGCATCCAAACTCACCAATGTCATGCATTAAACAACTTATCAATAAGTAAACATGCATAAGCATCAATTCATTTGCACAAAAATTAAAAAAAAAACAATCATTCAAATCATATGTATATGCAAATTGAAAAAAAACCAGCAGGGCAAAACTAATGGCATTAGCTGATGCTCTGTTTCATATTTTGTATATACTATATGGTATTACAGTGTTCTAGCCTCTAAAACCCTCCACTATATAAACATAATAAGGACAAAAAAGAAAGTACAAGAAAAAAGATAAAAACCTTTTGTAATGCAATTCGAGCAGCTTCTCTTTCTCTTTCCCGTTGCTTTTTCAGCTCAACCTCTGCCTTCATTTTTGCTGCTGCTTCAGCAGCTAAGATTTGAGCTTCAATCTTTGCCTTTTCTGTGAAGGTTCAATCATCATCTATAAGATCTCAAGGCACACTATTGCCTCACAAATACTTAACCAACTTAAAACTACTACTACTAATAGGAATTGGTCCCTGCATGCACCAGAAGGACTAATATTCCTATTCACTCAAAACATATCTCAAATTACCATTAAATATAGATATATATCAAGCCAACCAAACAAATCATTTCATTTCTCTCATTCAAGGATAACCTAAAGATATAAACACACTAGCACATCAAACATGAAAGAAAGCGAAACTGTGGAATTTGGTTTCAAATTTATTATCGTATAGGAGGGCACATATTGCATCATCCTGATAAGATTGAAATGGCAGACACAAGCAAGAAAACAAGCTAAGTTTTTTAATAGTTGATAGATTAAAGCAGTTCAAAATCTATAATGGCAAGTAAAAAGAATTTAAGTGAACAAGTTATTTGATAGAGAGCTTCACTTCATCTTTTTAATTCCATTTGATGAGAGAATTAGAAGACCTTTTCATTGTTAGCAGCCAAAATAAAACTTTACATGATCCAGTAGTGCCTTCTTCTGAGCTTTCAGAATATTGTCTGCAAAACGACGTTTCAACATTGCAGCATGGAGAGCCTTCTTTGGTGACATTGGCACATCAAAAGTAGAAGTTGACAATCCTAATCAAATGATAGAAAACAATATAAATCAAAATCAAAGGAACCCTATTCAATTTCAGAGATTTACCTCACCAAAATATTTGTATGATTTCTATAACCAAATGATATACCATGGCCTAAGAACATCATATTGAATGACCCACCAACAACATTCTCTTCAATCTCAATCCTGCAAATTAAGGAAATTAAATAAAGCTGAAGCTAGAAACTTTGTACAAAATTAATGAAAAATATAAAAACCCAATTTCAAACAAAACAATTCAGCCTTAAAACAAGTGTATACAAACCTGAAATTTGACCCAGCTCTCTCCTTCACCTTTCCAACTGTGCCTTAATATACTCTGCTGTTTCTCTCAAACCCTGACGCCCTTCTTATTGAACAACGAAAACCCATAATCACTAACATAAAGTCCTACTCTACCATAACAATAAATTTGAATTTTTTTTTCCATTTCAGCTACCCCAGAGGTTACCTTCAATCTAAGCAGTGAGAATAAACTAATAAGAATAGTAATGATCACGGATTTAAATTGCGGTCGCGGTCGCGTTTTCGGTCGTGTCGCGTTTGTCGCGGTCGCGGACATAACGGACGCTATTGCGGTCACTGCGGGTATCGCGGTCGTGAATTTTACATTACTTATTGTGTATTGCGGGTATAGCGGGTTTCGGCAGTAACGGTTTTGGACGGTGCCATTACCGCTATATAACGGCCGCTATTTCGGTAACGGACCGCTATTTAAATCCCTGGTAATGATTTAAAGCTATCCAGTAAAATTGAAAGGAAAAAAAAAAGAAAAAAGTACAGGACATGATGGAAATAAAGTTAAAAGAGATAAGCTGACGCACTTAACGACCATCCATTTCATGTGCTAAGACTCAAACATGCTCGATAGCTCTAGCTTCAGAGAAACGATCGAGAGGCGCTTCGATCCCCAAAGGCATGATGAACTTGGTGTACATTACGGAGTGAACAAGGATGGATATGAGACCATACATGACCGGCAATGAGAAGAGGAATTTAAACCCCGAAACATCTATGCCATCGAGCCTTAGCACCATTACCTAAACCAAAAAAGAAAACCCAAAGCAGAAAGCATATTCTGCCATTTCATACCTTTTTGTAAGCTTTTTCCTGCCAATTCGCTCACACAGTTCTTCGCTCTGCTTTGCTTCCAAAAAACCCTTTGTGCTTTTTTCAATTTCTTTTTTTCTTTTATTTCAGATCTAGGGAAGAAAAGTAGCTAAATTTTATTTGAGGGATTTAGGGCGAGCGACATAGACGAGAAGAAAAGGGAGTAATGAGATGGTAACCAAAAGTTATTTTTTTGAGAGTGAGCGGGATTTTGATTTTCCTTTTTTTTTGGGTAAATAATGGCGTTTTCAACAAAAACGAAATTATAGCTCAATTTTTTACGGTGTTTTTATCAAAAACGCTACTATAGCTTAATTTTTTGTGGCGTTTTTCCCAAAAACGTTACTATTGCTTAATTTTATTTTTTTTTATTTTTAACATATTTTTTTATTTTTTCTTTCAAAATTTTTGTGTTGAGATTATCATTTTTTAGAATTTTTTTTCAATTTCGAATATTGAATTTTTAACTGAAATATGGACTAAAATATTAAATATTTAAGTTTTTAATTTTTAATTTTTAATTTTTAAATTTTAAATTTTAAATTTTACATTTTTTTGAAGATTTTTATAATTTTAAATTATCATATAACATACAAAAGGAAACTTTAACAGAAATAAAATGAAATCAAAGAATTAAAAAAAATACAAAATGACACAGTAATACAAGCATTATTCTTTTAAGTATGGTCCGCATTAGTTGTTTAGATTTTTATATAAATGACATTTATTTATATGTATACACCTAAATTTTGATAGAGATACATCTCAGAATTATATATGAATTTCGGGTTAATGTGTAATTGTAGACGTGAAATTTTAATTTTGGTTTCAATGTATAGTTGATATTTTAATTTTGATTTAATCATACACATTTTAAAAAATAAATACATCAATATATTTTTATATTGAATAAATATAAATATTTTTATATCAATAATTGTGATAATAATTTACAAGAACTGGGTCAAATTAAAGTTCATGTATACAATTACACACTAAACCATTGTTCGTGTATGCTTTTGGGATTTAACCCATTTTGATATATATTTTTTAAAAAATAATAACTTATATTTATCTTATTTAGATTTATGTTATAAAAAAAATCCAAGATACACAAGTTAAGGGTTCACCATATTTACCCATAAACACTAAAAAATAAGCCTTAAACACCAAACTCCAAACCCCAAACCATAAATCATAGACCATAAACCTATACCATAAACCTTAAATATATATGTATTACAAGGGGCAAAAGTAATTAAAGAATCTTATTGCTTACCTAAACCCTAAAATAAATTAATTTTTGTCATTTTATCAAAAACCCTAACCCTTAAACCTTAATATTCTAACCCTTAAAATCATGAACACTACTATGACCTTAACTATAAAACAATAAATCATAAACCCCAAACTCTAAACCATAAACCCTAAAATCAAAACTCTAATAACAAAATAATAAACATTATATCATAAACCCTAAAACCTCAAACCATAAACATTAAATCTTAAATTCTAAACCCCCTAAACCATAAATCATAAACATAATCTCTAAACCCTAAAAACCTAACACTTAACCCCTAACCCCTAAGCCTTAAACCCCTACTCTTAAACCATAAACCATAATCCCTAAACCCATAATCCATAAACCTTAAAATATTTAACATATAGATTAAAAAACAATCAATCATATACCAAAAATTTTTAAAATTATTTTAAATAATAGTATCTTAATTTTTTTCATTTTTAACAACTATTTTTCTATGTTTTTACTTTCAAATTTTTTCTACGTGTCATTATTTTTTTTTGAAGAATTTAAATATCCAATTAAAAATAAATTGTATTTTAATATAAATAAACTAGTTAAACTATAAATAGATAGATGAAATGTTTTTACGGCGTTTTTCAAAAAGCGCCGCTAATCTCGACTTATAGCGGCGTTTTTACAAAAGCGCCGCTAAATCCACTAAAAGCTTAATACAAAACGACGGATTTTTCAAAATTCTTTTGCAAAGTTTTTTAAAAAGCGCTAAAGGTGTACCTGTAGCAGCGTTTCTTAAAAAAGCGCTGCTAAAGCCACTAAAGGCTCAATACAAAACGACGGCGTTGTGTTAAATTTTTTGCAGCATTTTTTGAAAAGTGCCGCTCAAGCCACTGAAGCTAAGTTAAAACGATGGCGTTCAGCATAAGTTTTGCGGCGCTAAAAGTGAACCTATAGCAGCGTTTTTCAAAAAGCGCCGCTAATGCTCATTCTTTAACTACGTTTTTCATTCAAACGCCGCTAAAAATGCCGTTAAAAACCTGTTTTGCTGTAGTGAAGCATGTATACGTTGTTTAACCTTGATGAATTATTGTTAAATGAATTATATATAAGTGAGTTAAGTGTAATTGCATGTAGGAGTGTATGTTGGTTTTATGACTTAATGAAACATAAATATGTTATTTTGACTTAATTAGAATATGGTTGTGAACGTGTGTAGTATTCTCTTGTTTAACCTTTGATATTGTGTGTACATTGTGGTTATTCTGAGCATTCATTGAGCTGGTTAAGCTCACCCACTCCTTTATTAAAACCATTGCAAATAAGTAGTGTTGGTGTAAGTGATGTGGTCTCGAGGGGTGATCCAAGCCAGAAACTTTAGCTGCTATTATAGATGTTATTTGATTATTTTTTATTTGGGAATAAAAGGCAATGTAGTAGATGTTATGTTGGGTTTGCTATGATTGTTTAGTTGTTTGCATGCCTATTATACTTGGAAATTATGGACTTGAAATATAATATTGAGATTGATATTTGGGACATTTTGGTGCTAAATTTATGTGGTATTTAATGCATGATGTTTTGAACTAGTTTGGAAAAATCTATGTGATGATATATGTTGTGTTTTTAAGGTATGGAACATATGTATCGATATTTGGGTTTTAAAAATGATAACTCTACAATTTTTGAAGTGCAGTAAGTCAGTTTGCTAGTTGGTATCGATATTTTGCCACGAGTATCGATACTCGGGGTAAAATTGTTGATACTTTTTTAGTGGTACCAATATTTTTCGAAAGTTGGGTTTTTAAGATGAGAAATAGTAAGCTAATTTGGTATCGATTTTCCAAGCGGTATCGATACCACTTGAGAGAAATATCGATACCACTCTACCAGTATTGATACCTATGTAACAGTTTTGGGATATTTTGCTAAGTGATCCTAATGTTTGTTTGGAGTTTATTTTATGATGGTAGAATGTATGTTAGCATGTTTTATACACCCTAGAGTAAGTATAACTATAATTCATATGAATGCCATAATATGCGGTGTGAGACGGTAGTGTAGCATCCTATTCTCAGGCTCAGTGATCGGGCCGAGTATAGGGTGTTACATTTGGTGGTACCAAAAATTAGGTTATTAAACTCTTGGACCTAGGTGATTATTGTGCGTTAGAGTTTCAAAACTCATAAGTCTAAATTTCTTTGTTTTCTTTGAATTGTGATATAACTCTGTTTGAATTGCATGGATCTATTTGAAATGTCTTTGATTGAATTACATGTGGGGTAGGAATGGGAACCCATTGCCTTTAATCCTAAATTTTGCTTGTAGGAATGAGACTTGGATTATTTCTCCCGCCACTCATACCGTTTATTTGTTTGTTTGTATGTTATATTAGATTAGATATGCCTCCTAGACGTGTTAATGTTAGAGCTAGTGCTCAAGAGTATGGTACATCGTTTGCACCTCTTGTACGGCCGCGTAGAGTGAACATACATGATAAGGGTGTAGGCCCTTTTATGGAAGCTATGATTGGAGCGTTTCAGCAGATTGCTAGTGCTAACCCTACTCCTACATCTGCCAATCCTATGCTTGTTAATTAGGGGTTACTTTTTGAACTCTACGGGAGTTGGGTGGGAAAGAATTTTCTAGGGTTAAATGTACTCATTTGAACGTAGCTGAATACTGGTTTGAGGGATCTAAAAGGACCCGCAAGCATATGTCTTGTGCTAATGATGAGAAGTTGTGTTGTGCTGTGTCTTTGCTCAACGGTGAAGCTCAACGTTGGTGGAGTACAGTTAGGAGGGGTACTATTTCTGATAGATTGACTTGGAATTACTTTCTTGAGGATTGTAAGAGGAAGTTTATAGGTGAGCAGTATATGGAGGCTCGTAAGCGTGAGTTTCTGGATTTGGTTCAGGGTGATTTGATAGTGGTTTATTATGAGGCTGAATTTGTGTGACTTAGTGAGTATGCTCCGGAGATGATTCTTTCTGAGAGGGACCTTTGTAAGAGGTTCTGTTTTGGACTTAATCATTAGATTCAGGTTTATTTGGTAGCTCAAAAAGTAGTAGCTCAGAATGTAGATATGTTTGATGAGCTAGTTGAGAGAGCTAAAGTAGTTGAAGAGACTTTAGTTGAGCCGCCTTGTTCTATGGTAACTAAATCAGGTAAAAGGACTTCTAATGGTGCATCTAGACAACCATTTAAGAAAAAATGTGATATCCAGGGTTCTGATAGGAGTATACGACATGAGTTTCAACCAAGTCAGTCTAAGTAGCAGAGCAGTATTGTGGTTAGTGCTAGAGGTTTGATGGGTGGTTCTGGATGGCCGCTTTGTGCATATTGTGAGCGTAGGCATCCTGGAGACTGTTGTAAGTTGACAGGTGGTTTTTTTAAGAGTTGCTTGAAGGAACACATTCTGAGGGATTGCTCAAATAGAGTTGAAGTGTAGCAGACTTAGAGTTCTACGTCTGTATCTGCGCCTGCTAGAGGTTGTAGTCGTAGTAGAGGTAATGGGAGACTGGTTGGGTAGCGAATTGTTACTCATACTATTGCTTCATAGGTTGAGTCTGGAGGTCCAGGTTGGGTTTATGCTATTAGGGAACTGCAAGATTAAGATTCAATCGTCAAGATTGAGGATATTTTTTCCTTGTAATCACTTCATTAATTTTCGTTGGTAGATTTAGGTTCTACACCTTAGTAAATTATGAGTGATTTAGCTTCAGAATTCGAGATTTATTAGGGAATTTGTTATTAACTAACTAGTATTACCTCTCGGCCTCTACTAATTAATTAATCGACCAGTACACGTTTATCTCTTGACCTCACTTTCCTAACAGGATAAATCCACAATTTACTCAGTAAATTTATCTCTCAACCTCATTTATCCTAGATTACTTCCTAGGGTCATCAATCCTAAAGTTTAAACACACATGAATTTATATCAACTATCTCTACTCGAAAAACCCTAATTCCTTTGTTAATCACTCCGACATCTGCTCGCTAATCTCCTTAAAGATCTAGCCACTCATTATCTCAACAATCATATTTTCCACATCATTCAATAATGCAAATTAATGAAAAAGAGAAAGAGATAGAAATTGTTTGTTTGATGAACTTAATGTGCTCAGAATCGTGAAATCCTTTAACAGTGATTGTAATTTTGTCAGTTGCAAACAAGAAGAGAAATAAAATTACAAAAATTTAAAATAACAATGCTTGGGACTCAAATCTAATCCAAGTCGAAGAAAACGAAATAAAACTATTTTAAAATAAAAATAAACCTAAACTAAAAACCTAAATTTACTAAACTAAAACCTAAAGATGGCTTGGCAAAAGCTCCCTAAGTTTTGCCTAAACTTAACTATTTATAGGTAGAGTTTAGTAGCCCTAATTAGGTCAAATACAAGCTTTAATCACATAAAATATGATTTGTGCAGATGAAAACACCCTTACTTAATTTCTACCTCATGTCACACCTGTGTTGCGACATAGATTAAGGCATGTCGTGACACATAACTTTGAGTGTAAAATTTTGAATTAGCTCTATTGTGTTGCAATTTGGCTATCATTCCTGATACTTTTATGTCTCAAAAAAAGTATCCTACTCACTGAATTAAAGTGTTAAAACCACCTTAAGGTCGGTATTGACCCAATAGGTCAACTGAAGATCCTAGATTGCACTTGAGACTTTTCTTGGAGTTCTACGATTCTTTTAGACAACAAGGTGTCCCTGAAGATGCCTTAAAACTCAAGTTGTTTCCCTATTCTTTAAGAGATCATGCTAGAACATGGCTCAAAACTTTGCCATATGGAATAGTAGAATCATGGAATGATCTTTATCAAATATTCCTACTGCAATATAGCCCATGCAATACGAATGATAACTAAGTAATGACATAACATCGTTCAAGAAACTAGAGGATGAGACATTGTATTAAATGTGGGATGGGTTTAAGGACTTGTTTAGGAAATGTCTTATACATGGATTTCAGAACTGGAGCCCAATAGAGATGTTTGAAAATGGTTTGAATGCCTAGACACGGATAGTGGTTGGATAAGTCCTACAATGAAGCATATGAGATTTTGGAGAGAATTGCTAATAACGATTATCAATACCTCACAAAAAGAGTTGGAACTGGTAGGAGAGTACCTGGATCATTTGAATTGGATGCAATTACATTACTTACTGCTCATGTATCTATCTTCTTTAGCCAAGATGATAAAGGCCATGCAGAAGCCTAGTAAGGTGAAAAAGCTGAAAGCATCTGGGTTATCTTGTGTTTACTGTGGTAAATATAACGTGTTTGAATAGTGTCCCTCAAACCCAGCATCTATCTACTATATGGGCAAATTCAATATGAATAACAACCCTTATTCTAACATGAATAACCCTGGTTGGAAGCAACACCCAAATTTTAGGTGGAACAATCAATGAGCTGGAAATTCCAACATAGCTGTCAAACCCAATGCCATGAATTTCACACTTGGTATCCATCAGTCTGTACCGCCTCAACAATGAGTGCAACAGGGGCAGACTTTATCTTTATCCTCATCTATTGAATCTCTATTGAAGGAGTATATGACCAAGAACGATGCTGTGATCTAGAGCCAAGTGTCATCTTCACGAGCTTTAGAGAACCAAGTAGGATAGATAGCTAATGCTTTAAACTCAAGAACACAAGGAACTTTGCTTAGTGATACTGAGAATGCAAGACCACATGGGAAATAACATTATAAAGAAAATAATCTTAGAAGTGGCATATAACTAGATAGAGTTGACAAGATTGTTGTTGCTGAAGCATCAAATTCAAAATATGATAAAAGCAAAACTCTGAAAAACAAAGAAGAGCACCAAAAATAAGAAAACTGGAACAAGCAATGCCAAAGCAAACTTAGATAGCACTGCTGAACACAATGCCCAGGTAAAACAATCACTGCAACCTGAAGTTTGCCCATCCCAACCATTTCCCTAATAATTTCAGAATCACAAACAAGACCAACAATTCAGACAATTCTTGGATGTTTTTATGCAACTTCACATCAATATACCTTTGGTGGAAGCCTTGGAACATCTCTAAATTATTTGATCTATACAATGTCTAAATAAAAAGATCTCATCCCAATAATATTGCTTGGCATTATGGAGAAATTTCCTTTGTCTTTTACTATTGAGCTCAAGTGGCAGCAATCCACTTTCTAGGAAATTGACGATATCGGTATACCAAGGTACTGTCATGGCAACCAAGAGTAGCTCATTTGGGAAATCCTCCTTAATGAGTTGAATATTATTGTCTTCATTGCCTGCATCAAGTCCTGACAAGTGATCAGCAACTTGATTCTCCGTGCTTTTCCTATCTCAAATTTCAAGATCAAATTCTTGTAGCAGTAATATCCATCAAATTAACCTTGACTTGGCATTTTTCTTGGTCACCAAATACTTAATTGCAGAATGATCCCTATAAAATGTAACTTTGGTGCCAACTAAATAGGATCTGAATTTGTTAAATGCAAATACCACAACCAATAGTTCCTTATCAGTAGTAGTGTGTTCAATTGCATATCTTTCAGTGTCCGACTTGCATAATAGATGGCATGAAACACTTTATCCTTCCTTTGCCCAATTACTACTTCTATAGCGAAATTAGTAGCACTACACATAATTTCAAAAGGTAATGTCCTGTCCGATGCTATGACAATTGGTGTTATTACCAGTTGCTTTTTTAATTCCTCAAATGCTTACATACAAGGCTCATCAAAATTGAAAGCTCTATTATGTTCTAACAATGCACATAAGGGTTTGGATATCTTCGAAAAATCATTCATAAATCGTCGATAAAATCTTACATGGCCATAGAAACTTCGAATACATTTAATTGTAGTGGGTGGTGGCAATTTCTCAATAACCTCAATCTTTGCTTTGTCTATGGAAATCCCTTGTTGTGAAATTTTATGTCCCAGAACAATGCCTTTATAGGCCATGAAATGACATTTTCCCCAATTTAGAACAAGGTTAGTTTCTTCACAATGACAAAAAAGTAGCTCCAGATTTTATAAACAACTCTCAAAAGTATCACCAAACACTAAGAAGTCGTCCATAAAAACTTTCAAAAATTTTTCCACCATGTTTGAAAATATTACAATCATGCAACGCTAAAATTTTACAACGGCATTAAACAATCCAAACAACATTTTTCTGAAAGAAACGGTTTCATAAGGACACGTGAACGTGGTCTTCTCTTGGTCAGTGAGAGCTATGACAATCTAGTTATACCCTTAATAACCATCCAAGAAGCAATAAAAAGCTTTCCCAGCTAATCTATCTAGCATTTGATAGATAAATTGCAAAGGAAAATGGTCCGTCTGAGTTTCTTTGTTAAGTTTTTGATAGTCTATGCAAAATCTCCATCCCGTAATAGTAGAAGTTGAAATGAGCTCATTGTTGTTATTGCTCACGATAGTGACACCCTCTTTCTTGGGTACACATTGAATAGGGCTTAACGATGAACTATAAGAAATAGGGTATATTATTCAAGCATCGAGCCGTTAGATAATCTCCTGCTTGACGACTTCCTTCATAATAGGGTTCAATCTTCTCTACTGCTCAATATAATTTCCATTGCAATCCTTGAGTAAAATCTTATGCATGTAGATGGTAGGACTGATTCACTTAATATCATCAATTGTACACCCGAGCGCCTTCTTAGATCTCTTCAAGACTTCTAAAAATTTAGCCTCTTGATCAAATGTTAACTCTGTAGAGATGACTACTAGCAAAGTGTTGTTGTCTCCCAAGTAGTCATACTTTAAATGTAGGGGAAAATTTTTTAATGCCAAAGTAGACGAGTCCTCTATGAAAGGTCGATGAGGCATAAAAGAAGAATCTAATAAATCTAAAGATTCAAAACTCCTCCTTGATCTATTCTCAAGTTGCTTGGTCTCTATTAATTCACCAAGTTCTTTAATTATTTCTACTTCAGTCAACTTAAATAGGTCTACTTCATTGTCATAGTTTTTGTGACAAAATTTTTTCAATTCTTTCTCTATTGCTGTGTCTATAAACCTAATGGCGTAACATTCTTCATTGTCATCTACACACTTTATAGCATTCGAAAACATTAAAAGTTATTTATTGGTCATTAACCCTCATTGTTAATTCGCCTTTTTGCACATCAATTAATGTTCTACTAGTGGCTAAAAAAGGTCTTCCAAGAATATTGGTACCTATTTATCAGCTTTATATTGTAAAATAATAAAATCTGTTGGAAAAATAAAATTTTCAACTCTTACCAGCACATCTTCAATTTTACCTTCTAGAAGTGTATAAAAGCAATCAGCTAGCTGAAGCGTTACTATTATAGGTCTTGCCTTTCCAATTCCTAGTTCTTGAAAATAGACACAGGCATTAAATTTATACTTGCACTTAAATCACATAACGCTTTGCCTACATAATTATTTCCAATTGAGTAAGGAATAGTAAAACTCCCTGGGTCCTTTAGTTTTGGTGGCAATTTGTTCATCAATATTGCTATGTACCCTTCAGTTGTAGATTGCTCTACTACTAGTTCTGAATTCTTGTTATGTGTGAAATCCGAGCTATCTTCTTCAACAGTGGCATCATTAACTCTAGGTAAGTTAAACCACTTCTGAGTGTAATGGCTTTCCAATACTCCTTCACTTGAGATCCTGAATTTTCATTATCATTGGGAAATGCTCCTTGCGGTCTTGAGCTTATGCATTGGCAATTTGCCCCACTTGATTATCTAAAGATCTTAGAGATACAGCTTAAATCTGAATTACAACATCATTCTTGGCCATGTATTCCTTCAACAATGCTTCCATAGATGAAGAAGATGATGCTAAACTTTGCTGAACATTTTTTTTGAGACATGGGTTGATTATATCCTGGTGGTGTACTTGTGACATTCTGTCGAACAACATTACTAAAATTTCCAACCCCTTGATTAACCCAACTGAAATTAGATGTTGTTTCCATATTGGATTATATGTATTGGAATATGGGTTATTATTTTGATTGAAATTCTCATGTAATGTACTGAGGCTGGGTGTAACAACCTGTTTTTGGTCAAATCGGAACAGTGGTTTTAGAACCACAAATTCAAAGTCAAAATAATTATTTTATTATTATTATTTTAATGTTTACAATATGGTATCATGTTGGAGTGAAATTTTTTTTAAGAAATTTTATCATTTAATTGCTCAATTTAAGAAAAAGGACTAAATCGCGTACAATGCAAAAGTGCCGTTCTATTAGTTAAAGGTGTCAAATAGCTTTGGTTTTTAAATATGGTGGCCTTAAATGGTAATTAAACCATTTGAAAGATGAGTGGAAAATTTTGGACAACCATTAAATGATTTTTAAGTTATATTTATAAGGTTAGTGTAGTAAATTAGTTAATAAAGGTTAATTAAAACAAAACAAAAATCAAAATGTTGTCCGTCTTTCTTTCAATTGTCGAGTTTGGGAGAGGAAGAAAACCATTTTAGGGTTTGTAATATTCGGCCACTTCATGATCTATTTCTAAGTCCTTTTTGCTTGGTTTTTAATGATTTCTATGTTTTTGTGATCATTGCATCTAGTACTAGCTAGCAATGGGACTAATTTACAAAAATGTTAAAGATTTTGAATGCTTCCATTGATGAATATATGAGTATTTTGATGTTTAATGATAGATTATGAATATCTGATGTTAGTTAAACAAGTTTTGTAAAGTGATTTTTAGTGAAAATGCAAAATATGGATTAAATTGAGAAATGAGTAAATTTAGTGGTTAAAATGTGAAGTAAATAAAAAATATGGGCTGTTAGGGGTATATTGGTAATTCGACTACCATGGGTTAGTCTTGAATTTCATGAATTTGTGATTTTATGAAATAAGAACTAAATTGTAAAAATGTGAAAGTTTAGGGTCAAATGTGTAAAATAGCCCTAATGTGTGTTTTAGTTTGAATTGAATAAATAGAAGAATAAATAAGTTGATTTTGATTACTTATAGATCAAGAAAAGAGGAATTCGGACTAAGATCGGGGAAAAAGCAAAGTAATTGAATAGTCAGTCCATTTTCTCATTTCTGTACATGAGGTAAGTTCGTATATTTGAACTTAAATGTGTATTTATTCAATGGATGGATGTTATTAAGATTGTATTTATCCTATGGTTAAATGTGTAAAACTTAATTGAAATGTACTGTTTAAATGGACGAATTGTTGAATAAGACCATAGCTGGGCTATGGCAAATCAGATAATAAGACCGTAACCCGATTATGGCATGTTAATGAAAGACAACAGTAGGGCCTTGGTAACATTTGTGTAAGACCATAACTGGGCTATTGCAAATCAGATAATAAGACCATAATCGGGTTATGACATGTTAATGTAAGATTATGGGTGGCATTTGAAAATTGAAGTACTTGTATCGTAAACATTTATAAGCTCGAAGTGATTTGGTACGGGAGTTGGTGATAAATAGATATGTATCGGTACATATATGTACTGAAAACTATTCAAGTAACAAGTTAGAAGAAGTTGAGGACTTATGAGTTTGATATGGTTAAAATTTATGTTAGTTCATTTATTGATGCTTTAAATGTTAATTATGTTATCCATTTTGAAATGCTAATGATTGTTAAGATTACTTCATATTTACATACGACTTACTAAGCTTTATAGCTTACTTTGTCTATTTTTCTATGTTTTATAGTATTTTGAAGCTAGCTCGAATCTGAGGATCGTCAGGGACTTCATCGCACTATTGAACATTTATTTTGGTACTTTTGATGTATAGGCTTGAGTCATTTTAGTATGTGATGAAAATGTATTGTGGCCACTTAAGTTGGCCTGTGGTGATGAATTTAATGATATTTATAAATGTGCAAATGGTTTTGTTTTAAGTTTTGTAATTAACTTAATTTGTGTGTTTGAAGTTGGATTTATGATGCTTAATGATATTAGGTAATTTGAATGGTAAAAGATTGATATTTGGGAAGCTTTATGCTTGTGAATTATTACATGATAATGCATGATTGGAAGGGTATAATTAGTTGAATTGTATATGTGAATTTAGGTATGAAATTAGATGGCAAATTGTAGCATATTTGTGATTGGTATTGATGGTAAAGAAATGGTATGATTTGAACATTGGTTGATGGTTTTTTGATGCATATTTGTGTCTTGAAATGGTACCATTTGAGCTAGAATAGGTATGTGCAAAATGGGTGGCAAAATAGCTTGGTAAATAGCCTAGTTTTGTCCACACGGGCGTGTGTCTCAGTCTTGTGTGACACACAGCCATGATACATGACCGTGTATCCCCTGGTGTTGAATTTGAAAACAAGGCAGTATGCTCCACACGGTCTCACATACGGGCGTGTGACTTGGCCGTGTGGTATAAGTTAGTACACCCTATAGGTTTGACACAACCTAGTACACGGCTTGGTACACGGGCGTCTGTGGCCATTTTTAGGGCACACGGGGCTAGCCACACAGGCATGTGTGTTGGCCGTGTGACCCAAGTCAGAGAGTGTGAGCCATGTGACATGGACGTGTCTGGTGGCCGTGTGAGACACATAGCCTGACCACAAGGGCGTGTGTCCTATGTTTTGAGAAAAATTTTCAAAGTTTTGTGAAAGTTTCTCGAGTTACCAGTTTAGTCCCGAATCACTTCCAAAGCATGTTTAGGGCCTCGTAGGCTCGTATAAGGGACAAATTGATTGATATTGAATGATGAATGCTTGAATTGAGAAAATATATGCTAATTGGATGTTTAATTGTTTTGTAAGCCTGGTAATGCTCCGTAACCCTATTTCAGAGTTGAATGCGGGTGAAAGATGTTATATTTATTGGTATCAGAGCTATGGTTTAGTCAATTCTAAGACTAACGTAGCGTGTGTGAGAGTCTAGCTATACATTCCATATGTAGAACTTGTGATAATGTGATGAATCCTAACATTATAAACTATGTTTTCGTATAGTAATGGATCCCGAATAAGCTATAGCAGATGATGTTAAGAGTAATGCGTCAGCTGCTGCTTAAGGGACCGCGCCTTTTGAATCTAGACCCTTGTCAAGTAGTCACGGAGGGGAGGCTAAAGAAGCCTTCTTTCAAATGATGAATGAGTGGTTCACCCAATACATTCGTATGAAACCGGCTGCTCAACAACCTTCACCCCCACCAAATCCTCAACCAATCCCTGTAGTTCCTCAAGTTATTGATCCAATATGATTGAACAAGCCATCAGTAGATAACATTTGTAAGCATGGGGCTGAAGAGTTCAAGGCTAATGTTGATGATGATACTGAGAGAGCCGAGTTTTGGCTTAAAAATATGATCTGATTGTTTGATGAACTTTCCTGCACACCGACTGAATGTTTAAAGTGTGCTATATCCCTTTTGAGAGACACTGCATACCAATGGTGGAATACATTAATATCTGTAGTGTTGAGAGAGAGTCACCTAGGAGTTCTTTTAGACTGAGTTTTGAAAAAAGTACATAAGTCAATGATTTCTGGATCAAAAGCATAAAGAGTTTTTAGAACTAAAACAAAGCCGCATGACTGTAACCGAATACATAAGAGAATTTGTACGGTTGAGTAAGTATGCTTGAGAGTATGTTTTTACAAAAAGAGTATGTGCAAGCGGTTTGTTGATGGGTTGAACGAAGATATTAAACTTCTTTTTGGGATATTGGATTTAAAAGATTCGTTGTGTTAGTTGGGCGTGCTTGCAAAGCTGAAGAACTGGGCAAAGAAAAGAGAAAGGCTGATTCTGAAGCTAGAGATTCGAGAAAGAGATTGGTGAATAAACCCTATCACTCTTCATAAAAAAAATCCAGAGATTCATATAGTCGATAAAATGCATTAGTGGAGTACTCTAATAAAGATCGTGGGAAGTAATTTATGAGTTCAAAAACTCCAGCTACATCAATGGCAAGTGTGGGTAATGCTAGATCGAATAAACTTGAATGTGGATGATGTGGGAAATGACATTTCAGAGAGTGTAGAATGAATGATAAAGCCTGTTTTAGATATGGTTAGCACGAACACTTTATTCGAGATTGTCCTAAGTTAGATGAGAAAGATAAATCTCAGAGCCCAAGACAAAGCAACACGACTACAAGAGGAAGACCATTCCGTAATGTTGGAAATGTGAGTGGTGGTAGAGGTGCAACATGAGATGCTGCTGTGAGATCAGAGGCTAAAGCACCTGCCAGAACTTATGCTATTCACGCTCACGAAGAAGCATCATCTCCAGATGTTATTACTGGTATATTCTCTCTTTATGACACTGATATAGTTGCATTGATAGATCCCGGATCAACTCATTCATATATATGTGTGAACTTAGTGTCTAGTTGTAACACCCCGAACCCGAGACCGACACCGGAGTCGGACACGAGATGTTAACAAACTTTGAAAAATTTTCCAGACACTGCCCAGTCTGAGTACTAGTCGCTTCAAAAATCATATCTTGAGTTTCACAACTCAAAAATCAGTTTTGTGATTTTTCCCTGAAACTAGACTCATGTCCCCACCTATGGATTTTTTTCTAGAATTTTTGGTCGGGCCAACTAGTACAGTTTATTAGTCAAAGTCTCCCATGTTACAGGGGTCGACTACACTGACCTTTTCCCATTACGACTGGGATATCTCTCTGCACAGAGCTTCAATACTGATGCCGTTTGTTTCTATGGAAACTAGACTCAGAGAGGAATCCATACATATATGGTATGACCCCTAATTATCTCTGGTCAATTTATAGTGAATTTCCAAAGGCGGAACAGTGAATCCAGAAACTGTTCTGGCCCTGTTCCACAAGAACCCGAATATCTCTTTCTGTACTGTTCCTATAATTGTTTCGTTACTTCCATATGAAAGTAGATTCATCAAGGTTCGATTACATAATTTATTCACTATTTAATTCCACTCCTACGAATTCTTGTGATTTTTCCAATCCACACCACTGCTGCTATCAGCTTCTGTTTTCAAAGTGAACCTTACCTAATTTGGGGTTTCATGGACCAACTAGGGCCTTGTCATACATAAGCCCACATATGATCATACTTAGCCATTCTAGTGGCTGATCATTTGCTCAACACTTCCATTCCAACATAGTTACATCATGAAACCATCTATACATTCATAAATACGAATGGTCTAATGCCATACTCCACTTCTACAAGCCATCTTCGCATGGCTGTACACTTATACATTTCATAAAGTACTCGAAAGACAACAATGGGTAGTCCTATACATGCCATAACAAAATTCAACCAAAATAGTACCCAAAAGAGCCTTTGATAGTGTGGGCGACTTCGACTTCAAGATCCCGAGTCCGATAGCTGGAGAACCAAAAATCTATAAAACAGAGGAGCAATGTAACGAGTAAGCAATTTATGCTTAGTAAGTTTGAGCAAGGAATTCCAGCATGCACAAAGAATAGCACACGTTTAGCTAAACGGAATATTTCATAATACGCAATTTACCGATATCAAACTTGCTTCACAACATTAACAACCCTTATGTACATACACAATAAACTAACTTGGCCGAAGGCCGGTAGCTCGTTTATCAACTGAGCGAACATTTATTTGTAAGGGCTCGATTAAATTCAACACATACGTAACATATCCCCATATTGGGATGTTTTTCGAGTATTCGCTGGAATTTTACAGCAAGCTCATTCATTACCAAATCACGTACCTTCGGGATTTAACCGGATATAGCTCCTCGTTCAAATGCCTTCGGGACATAGCCCGGTTTTAGTAACTCACACAATGCCTTCGGGATATAACCCGGATTTAACAACTCGCACGAATGCCTTCGGGACTTAACCCGGATTTAATAACTCGCACGAATGCCTTCGGGACTTAACCCGGATTTAATAACTCGCACGAATGCCTTCGGGACTTAACCCGGATTTAGTATCTCGCACAAAGGCCTTCGGATCTTAATCCGGATATATTCACTTAGCACAAAGCCTTCGGGACTTAGCCCGGACAGCATTCAATTAATCATGCACATCTAACAATAATTCATAGCACATTCATATTTCATTTTCGTTTACGAAACTCAAACACAAGGCACATATTGTCCTTGCACATTCGGCTCAATAGCCACACATAGAGCATGATTTAATCACATCGAAATTTAAGCTCTCTTACTCAAGAACTTACCTCGGGTGTTGTCGAACGATTCCGCTAGCTATTCAACCACTTTTTCCTTCCCTTTATCGGTTTTATTTCCCCTTTGCTCTAGAGCTTAATCAAACAAATAAATTGATTTCATCATTTTAGGCATCAAAAGATGAACACAAGGCACTTAGCCCATATTTATACATTAGACATTAAAGTCTCATACATGCAAAAATCATGCATCAACACCACATATTAGCTAATTTCTTGCCCTTGACCGAATATGCATGTCCATTTTTGGGGTCGATTTCAACACTTAATACACACATGTACACACTAGTAAAGCATCCTCCCCCTTTTCATCAATTTAACACATGCATTGCTCATTAACATGCAAAGTTACATTCGGCCTTAGCACACATCTTGCTAGCCGATTCTTCTCCATTTAGCAACCAATGCACATATGTGCTCACACAACAAAAAATGCTAAAAAGGAGGTTCAAGAATCATCAAGCCATCATCACATGCATCATTAACAAGCTTCATATTTTGCATGCAATGGCATTAACACAACCTCCACCTAGGCCGAATCTTAACTCATCCTCATGCCTCATCACCACAACATCAAACATCAACCAAGAATGATTCATCCATGGTCAAGTGCCATTTCCATCACATAGCAAGATTTAGACCATGGGTTAGGTAGAACTCAAGCTAACAACTAAAACATGCATGCCTCTCATGGAACATCATCAAACATACCTTAGCCTAGCTACATGCATGGCCGAATCTCTTCACCTTTCTTCTTCTTTCCTCCTTAAAATTTTTGGCCAAGGATGAACCAAAGGATGAGAAAATTTTTCTTTGTTTTTCTTTCTAGTTTTTGGCAAGCATGAAGATGAGAAAAGGATGAACAAAATTCCCCCTTTCTCTTGTTTAGCTCACGGCAATGGGGGGACAAACACTACACACACATTTTTTTCTTTTGTTTTCCATTTCTTTATTACCCATACTCCTTATTTTATTCTTCCACTAACAAAACATGTTTCATGACATGTTTTACCCATCCTTCCTTGTCATGGCCGGCCACTACTCTTTAGGGGGGGAATTTGACATGCAAGTCCCCCCTTTGTCCACATGCACTAATAGGTCCTCACACATTGACCTATCACATTTTAGAATTTTCTCACATAAGTCCTATTGACTAAATTCACATGAAATCAACCAAATTGAAGCTTGAAATTTTCACACATTCATAATTACATATTCTACACAATAAGTATCACATTCAAACATTTCGATGACTCGGTTTAGCGGTCCCGAAACCACTTCCCGACTAGGGTCAACTTTGGGCTGTCACAACTCTCCCCCACTTAAGAAATATTCGTCCCCGAAAATCTTACCGGTAAATAGGTTTGGGTATCGTTCTTTCATCGAGCTCTCGGTCTCCCAAGTAGCTTCCTCGATCCCGAGTTTGAGCCATAACACCTTTACTAGCGGAACTCTTTTGTTTCGCAACTCCTTCACTTCACGAGCTAGGATACGCATCGGTTCTTCTTCATAGCTCATGTCGACTTGAATTTCAACCTCCGATGGGCTAATTATGTGCGATGGATCAGATCGATAGCGTCGAAGCATCGAAACATGAAAGACGTCATGAATCTTTTCAAGCTCCGGGGGCAAAATCAATCTATACGCAACCGGACCAACTCGTTCGGAGATTTCGTACGGCCCAATGAATCTTGGGCTCAACTTGCCCTTACGGCCGAACCTGAGTATCTTTTTCCAAGGTGAAACCTTAAGGAACACTTTGTCTCCCACCTGATACTCGATGTCTTTTCGTTTCAAATCTGCGTACAATTTCTGACGATCCGTGGATACCTTCAGACTTTCACGGATTACCTTTACTTTCTGTTCAGCATCTCTAATCAAATCAACTCCGAAAATTTTGCTTTCACCGAGCTCGGTCCAAAACAATGGTGTACGGCATTTACGACCGTACAAAGCCTCATAAGGTGCCATCTTAATACTTGATTGAAAACTATTGTTGTAAGCGAATTCAATCAAAGGTAAATACCGTTCCCATGAACTACTGAACTCGAGGATGCAACATCTCAACATATCCTCAAGTATCTGAATTATCCTCTCGGATTGACCATCGGTTTGGGGTGAAAAGCAGTGCTAAAATGCAGCTTGGTACCTAGAGCTTCTTGCAATTTCTTCCAAAATCGTGAGGTGAATCTCGGATCTCTATCCGACACGATAGAAACAGGTACCCCGTGTAATCTCACAATTTGATAAACGTACAATTCAGCTAGTTTCTCCAATGAAAAATCTGTACGTACGGGGATGAAATGAGCCGACTTAGTCAGTCTATCAACAATAACCCATATCGCATCCTTCTTACTTGCTGACAAGGGCAGTCCGGACACAAAGTCCATTGTGACTCGATCCCATTTCCACTCGGGTATCATGATCGGCTGGAGTAATCCTGAAGGCACTTGATGTTCCGCTTTCACTTGTTGACATATTAAACATCTCGAAACAAAGTCAGAGATGTCCCGTTTCATACCATGCCACCAAAATTGACGTTTCAAATCATTGTACATTTTCGTACTCCCCGGGTGAATTGACATTCGGCTACAATGGGCTTCGTTCAGAATCATCGAAATGAGTTCCGAATTCCTTGGAACACACAAACGATTTCTAAACCTCAAACAATCATCATCATCAATTTGAAACTCCGATTCCTCGTTCGGAAAACACTTAGCCCGTTTTGCAACCAATTCATCATCGACTTTCTGAGCTTCACGAATTTGGTGAGTCAATAATGGTTTAGCTTTTAATTCAGCTACTAACACACTGTCTGGTAGAACAGACAAATGCACGTTCATCGCTCGTAAAGCAAACAATGACTTCCGGCTTAAGGCGTCCGCAACCACGTTAGCCTTTCCCGGGTGGTAATCAATGACAAGCTCGTAATCTTTCAACAACTCAAGCCAACGTCTTTGTCGCAGATTCAAGTCTCGTTGAGTCATCAAATATTTGAGACTTTTGTGATCCGAAAATACATGGCACTTCTCACCAAACAGATAATGTCGCCATATTTTTAAAGCAAACACGATGGCAGCTAGTTCGAGATCATGGGTCGGATAATTCCTCTCGTGTGGCTTCAATTGTCTCGACGCATAGGCCACGACTCGACCTTCTTGCATCAATACGCAACCCAACCCAAGTAGGGATGCGTCACTATAAATGACAAACTCTTTACCTGATTCGGGTTGCACCAAAATTGGAGCTTCAGTCAAATGAGTTTTCAGTTGGTCGAAACTTTTCTGACATTTCTCCGTCCACTCGAACTTAACATCCTTTTGAAGTAGCTTCGTCATTGGTGTGGCTATCATCGAGAAACCTTTCACAAATCGTCGGTAATAACCGGCGAGCCCCAAAAAGCTCCGAACTTCAGTAACATTTCTCGGAGGTTTCCAGTCAAGTATGGCTGAAATTTTATTCGGGTCAACTCGAATACCCGACGCGGATACCACATGACCCAAGAAGCTAACCTCTCTTAACCAGAACTCACACTTACTGAACTTAGCATATAACTGCTTATCCCGCAAAATTGCAGCACTAGCCTCAGATGCTCAGCATGTTCGGTCTCATCTCTTGAATAGACCAAAATGTCATCAATGAACACAACTACGAACTGATCCAAATACGGTCTGAAGATCCGATTCATCAAATCCATAAATACCGCAGGGGCATTAGTGAGCCCAAACGGCATCACTAAGAATTCGTAGTGACCATATCTCGTTCTGAAGGCAGTTTTGGGAATATCTGGATCTCGAATTCGCAACTGATAATAGCCCGATCTCAAATCTATTTTTGAGAACACTGAGGCTCCCTTCAGTTGGTCGAACAAATCATCGATGCACGGCAACGGATATTTGTTCTTTATCGTCACTTTATTCAGCTGACGATAGTCAATGCACAACCTCATGGTTCCGTCCTTCTTTTTCACGAACAATACTGGTGCACCCCAAGGTGAGAAACTTGGTCGAGCGAAACCTCTATCCGTCAGTTCTTGCAACTGAGCTTTCAACTCCTTTAACTCAGTTGGTGCCATACGATACGGAGCTATCGAAATCGGCGTAGTCCCAGGTACAAGCTCAATACCAAACTCTACCTCCCGAACAGGTGGTAAACCCGGTAATTCTTCCAGAAAAACATCCGAGTATTCACAAACCACCGGCACAGATTCGGGTTTCTTTTCTAATTCTTTGTCACCAAGTACATACGCAAGGTATGCTTCGCACCCTTTTCTTACATATTTCTGTGCCAACATTGCTGATATTACAGCTGGCATCCCCTCTAAGTCCGCAGACTCAATTCGGACTACTTCGTTATTTGCGCATCTCAAATCAATAGTCTTGCTCTTGCAATTCACAATCGCATCATGCGCGGTCAACCAATCCAAACCAAGGATAACATCAAATTCATCAAACGGCAAGAGCATCAAGTTCGCCGGGAAACAGGAACCTCGAATTTCCAGGGGACATTTCTTACACACTTTGTCGACAAGCACGTAACGACCCAAGGGATTTGACACCCGAATTACGAACTCAGTAGACTCAATAGGTAAAGTCTTACTGGATGCTAAGGTTTCACATATGTAAGAATGAGTAGAACCGGGGTCAATCAAAGCAATTACATTAGTATCAAAGAGGGTGAATGTACCGGTAATAACATCAGGCGAAGAAGCATCCTCGCGGGCACGTATAGCATAAGCTCTAGCAGGCGCACGGGCTTCGGATCTGGTTATATCATCTCTAGATCCTCTCTGACCACCACCAGCATTGCCCATATTTCCAGATGGTCTACCTCGAGCAGTGGTAGCACCCGGTCTCCCACTCTGATTTGCATTCTGTCCCGACAACCTCGGGCAATCTTTAATGAAGTGGTCCACTGATCCGCATTTGTAACAGGAGCGGTCAGGAAATCTACAACTCCCCGAATGCCATTACCACAATATCGGCATTTCGTCCTGTCTCGACGTTCATTCCCAACACTGGCGACCGAAGTGCCTCGTGTACCCACAGGGGGTCGATCACGATCTCGTCCAAAAAGGCCCGAAGTGCCTCTAAACTGGCCCGCATCATCTCGAAATCTCTTCGATGTCTGTTGAAGAGACCTCCCGAGGATGTTTTACGAAACTCTCCAGTTCCCTCATCAACTCTTTGCTTTTCTTTTCTAAGCTCTTCGGCTTTACAAGCTCGTTCAACAAGTACCACGAACTCTTGTATTTCAAGAACACCAACGAACATTTTTATATCTTCATTCAGCCCATCCTCGAAGCGTTTACACATAACAGCTTCGGACGAAACACATTCCCGAGCGTATTTGCTAAGTCTAACAAATTTTCGCTCGTAATCAGTAACCGACATGGAGCCTTGCTTAAGCTCAAGAAATTCCTTCCGTTTTTGATCAACAAATCTCTGACTGATATACTTTTTCCGAAACTCAGTTTGGAAAAACTCCCAAGTTACTTGCTCTCGGGGCACAATAGAAGTCAGAGTACTCCACCAATAGTAGGCAGAATCACGTAGCAAGGAGATAGCACACTTTAGGCATTCATCGGGTGTACAAGATAGCTCATCGAGTACCCGGATAGTGTTGTCCAGCCAAAATTCAGCTTGCTCGGCATCATCGCTATCCATAGCCTTAAATTCAGTAGCCCATGTTTTCGGATTCTGTCAACTGGGGGCTTATTTGACCTTATTTGGTCCGTTACCGGTGGTATTGTAGGTGCGGGGGTAGTATTTGTTCGGGAATGGAGGTTGTGGAACAGCCATATTAGTTCGAATGTATTGGTTAAACCAATCATTCATCACGCTATAGAATGCTTGTCTAGCTTCATCATTCTGATTACTAGCATTAGGTTGAGAGTTTGCCGGCACTGTCCCTTGTGCGGGAGCAGGCGCTACACTCTCAAGATCATCAGCTACCTCTCGGTCACGATCGGGATCCATTACTATAAATAAACACATTTACAATTGTCGGAAATCACCACACTATCAAGTAATCACATAAAATGGCATGTATAGCTAGACCCAAAACATTACGGTAGTCCTAGAATCGACTAAACCGTAGCTCTGATACCAATAAAATGTAACACCCCGAACCCGAGACCGACACCGGAGTCGGACACGAGATGTTAACAAACTTTGAAAAATTTTTCCAGACACTGCCCAGTCTGAGTACTAGTCGCTTCAAAAATCATATCTTGAGTTTCACAACTCAAAAATCAGTTTTGTGATTTTTCCCTGAAACTAGACTCATGTCCCCACCTATGGATTTTTTTCTAGAATTTTTGGTCGGGCCAACTAGTACAGTTTATTAGTCAAAGTCTCCCATGTTACAGGGGTCGACTACACTGACCTTTTCCCATTACGACTGGGATATCTCTCTGCACAGAGCTTCAATACTGATGCCGTTTGTTTCTATGGAAACTAGACTCAGAGAGGAATCCATACATATATGGTATGACCCCTAATTATCTCTGGTCAATTTATAGTGAATTTCCAAAGGCGGAACAGTGAATCCAGAAACTGTTCTGGCCCTGTTCCACAAGAACCCGAATATCTCTTTCTTACTGTTCTATAATTGTTTCGTTACTTCCATATGAAAGTAGATTCATCAAGGTTCGATTACATAATTTATTCACTATTTAATTCCACTCATACGAATTCTTGTGATTTTTCCAATCCACACCACTGCTGCTATCAGCTTCTGTTTTCAAAGTGAACCTTACCTAATTTGGGGTTTCATGGACCAACTAGGGCCTTGTCATACATAAGCCCACATATGATCATACTTAGCCATTCTAGTGGCTGATCATTTGCTCAACACTTCCATTCCAACATAGTTACATCATGAAACATCTATACATTCATAAATACGAATGGTCTAATGCCATACTCCACTTCTACAAGCCATCTCGCATGGCTGTACACTTATACATTTCATAAAGTACTCGAAAGACAACAATGGGTATCCTATACATGCCATAACAAATTCAACCAAAATAGTACCCAAAAGAGCCTTTGATAGTGTGGGCGACTTCGACTTCAAGATCCCGAGTCCGATAGCTGGAGAACCAAAATCTATAAAACAGAGGAGCAATGTAACGAGTAAGCAATTTATGCTTAGTAAGTTTGAGCAAGGAATTCCAGCATGCACAAAGAATAGCACACTTTAGCTAAACGGAATATTTCATAATACCAATTTACCGATATCAAACTTGCTTCACAACATTAACAACCCTTATGTACATACACAATAACTAACTTGGCCGAAGGCCGGTAGCTCGTTTATCAACTGAGCGAACATTTATTTGTAAGGGCTCGATTAAATTCAACACATACGTAACATATCCCCATATTGGATGTTTTTCGAGTATTCGCTGGAATTTTACAGCAAGCTCATTCATTACCAAATCACGTACCTTCGGGATTTAACCGGATATAGCTCCTCGTTCAAATGCCTTCGGGACATAGCCCGGTTTTAGTAACTCACACAATGCCTTCGGAATAACCCGGATTTAACAACTCGCACGAATGCCTTCGGACTTAACCCGGATTTAATAACTCGCACGAATGCCTTCGGGACTTAACCCGGATTTAATAACTCGCACGAATGCCTTCGGGACTTAACCCGGATTTAGTATCTCGCACAAAGGCCTTCGGATCTTAATCCGGATATATTCACTTAGCACAAAGCCTTCGGGACTTAGCCCGGACAGCATTCAATTAATCATGCACATCTAACAATAATTCATAGCACATTCATATTTCATTTTCGTTTACGAAACTCAACACAAGGCACATATTGTCCTTGCACATTCGGCTCAATAGCCACACATAGAGCATGATTTAATCACATCGAAATTTAAGCTCTCTTACTCAAGAACTTACCTCGGGTGTTGTCGAACGATTCCGCTAGCTATTCAACCACTTTTCCTTCCCTTTATCGGTTTTATTTCCCCTTTGCTCTGAGCTTAATCAAACAAATAAATTGATTTCATCATTTTAGGCATCAAAAGATGAACACAAGGCACTTAGCCCATATTTATACATTAGACATTAAAGTCTCATACATGCAAAAATCATGCATCAACACCACATATTAGCTAATTTCTTGCCCTTGACCGAATATGCATGTCCATTTTGGGGTCGATTTCAACACTTAATACACACATGTACACACTAGTAAAGCATCCTCCCCTTTTCATCAATTTAACACATGCATTGCTCATTAACATGCAAAGTTACATTCGGCCTTAGCACACATCTTGCTAGCCGATTCTTCTCCATTTAGCAACCAATGCACATATGTGCTCACACAACAAAAATGCTAAAAAGGAGGTTCAAGAATCATCAAGCCATCATCACATGCATCATTAACAAGCTTCATATTTTGCATGCAATGGCATTAACACAACCTCCACCTAGGCCGAATCTTAACTCATCCTCATGCCTCATCACCACAACATCAAACATCAACCAAGAATGATTCATCCATGGTCAAGTGCCATTTCCATCACATAGCAAGATTTAGACCATGGGTTAGGTAGAACTCAAGCTAACAACTAAAACATGCATGCCTCTCATGGAACATCATCAAACATACCTTAGCCTAGCTACATGCATGGCCGAATCTCTTCACCTTCTTCTTCTTTCCTCCTTAAAATTTTTGGCCAAGGATGAACCAAGGATGAGAAAATTTTTCTTGTTTTTTTCTAGTTTTGGCAAGCATGAAGATGAGAAAAGGATGAACAAATTCCCCTTTCTTGTTTAGCTCACGGCAATGGGGGGACAACACACACACACATTTTTTTTCTTTTGTTTCCATTTCTTTATTACCCATACTCCTTATTTTATTCTCCACTAACAAAACATGTTTCATGACATGTTTACCCTCCTTCCTTGTCAGCCGACCATACTCTTAGGGGGGAATTGACAGCAAGCCCCCCTTTCCACTGCCTCCATGACATCAATTTTAGAATACATAAGCAGAAAATAATAAATAACAAATGAGGTCACACATATTACATATTCAAATAACAAGTACACCATTCAACATCTT